>NC_092088.1:81401966-81534639 GCF_045679555.1 Salvelinus alpinus | reverse complement strand
TTGTGAATGCTGTCACAACAGACAACGCCAGGGACATTGTGAATGCTTTCACAACAGACAACGCCAGGGACATTGTGAATGCTGTCACAACAGACAACGCCAGGGACATTGTGAATGCTGTCACAACAGACAACGCCAGGGACATTGTGAATGCTGTCACAACAGACAACGCCAGGATCATTGTGAATGCTTTCACAACAGACAACGCCAGGAACATTGTGAAGGCTTTCATAACAGACAACGCCAGGAACATTGTGAATGCTGTCACAACAGACAATGCCAGGAACATTGTGAAGGCTTTCACAACAGACAACGCCAGGGACATTGTGAATGCTGTCACCACAGACAACGCCAGGAACATTGTGAATGCTTTCACAACAGACAACGCCAGGGACATTGTGAATGATGTCACAACAAACAACGCCAGGGACATTGTGAATGCTGTCACAACAGACAACGCCAGGGACATTGTGAATGCTGTCACAACAGACAACGCCGGGGACATTGTGAATGCTTTCACAACAGACAACGCCAGGGACATTGTGAATGCTGTCACAACAGACAACGCCAGGGACATTGTGAATGCTGTCACAACAGACAACGCCAGGGACATTGTGAATGCTGTCACAACAGACAACGCCAGGGACATTGTGAATGCTTTCACAACAGACAACGCCAGGGACATTGTGAATGCTTTCACAACAGACAACGCCAGGGACATTGTGAATGCTGTCACAACAGACAACGCCAGGAACATTGTGAATGCTTTCACAACAGACAAGGCCAGGGACATTGTGAATGCTGTCACAACAGACAACGCCAGGAACATTGTGAATGCTGTCACAACAGACAACGCCAGGGACATTGTGAATGCTTTCACAACAGGCAACGCCAGGGACATTGTGAATGCTGTCACAACAGACAACGCCAGGAACATTGTGAATGCTTTCACAACAGACAACGCCAGGGACGTTGTGAATGCTTTCACAACAGACAACGCCACGAACATTGTGAATGCTTTCACAACAGACAACGCCAGGGACATTGTGAATGCTGTCACAACAGACAACGCCAGGAACATTGTGAATGCTGTCACAACAGACAACGCCAGGGACATTGTGAATGCTGTCACAACAGACAACGCCAGGAACATTGTGAATGCTGTCACAACAGACAACGCCAGGGACATTGTGAATGCTTTCACAACAGACAACGACAGGAACATTGTGAATGATGTCACAACAAACAAAGCCAGGGACATTGTGAATGCTGTCACAACAGACAACGCCAGGGACATTGTGAATGATGTCACAACAAACAACGCCAGGGACATTGTGAATGCTGTCACAACAGACAACGACAGGGACATTGTGAATGCTGTCACAACAGACAACGCCAGGGACATTGTGAATGCTTTCACAACAGACAACTCCAGGGACATTGTGAATGCTTTCACAACAGACAACGCCAGGGACATTGTGAATGCTTTCACAACAGACAACGCCAGGAACATTGTGAAGGCTTTCACAACAGACAACGCCAGGAACATTGTGAAGGCTTTCACAACAGACAACGCCAGGGACATTGTGAATGCTGTCACCACAGACAACGCCAGGGACATTGTGAATTATGTCACAACAAACAACGCCAGGGACATTGTGAATGCTGTCACAACAGACAACGCCAGGGACATTGTGAATGCTGTCACAACAGACAACGCCAGGAACATTGTGAATGCTTTCACAACAGACAACGCCAGGAACATTGTGAAGGCTTTCACAACAGACAACGCCAGGAACATTGTGAAGGCTTTCACAACAGACAACGCCAGGGACATTGTGAATGCTGTCACCACAGACAACGCCAGGGACATTGTGAATGATGTCACAACAAACAACGCCAGGGACATTGTGAATGCTGTCACAACAGACAACGCCAGGGACATTGTGAATGCTGTCACAACAGACAACGCCAGGGACATTGTGAATGCTTTCACAACAGACAACGCCAGGGACATTGTGAATGCTGTCACAACAGAAAACGCCAGGGACATTGTGAATGCTGTCACAACAGACAACGCCAGGGACATTGTGAATGCTGTCACAACAGACAACGCCAGGGACATTGTGAATGCTGTCACAACAGACAACGCCAGGAACATTGTGAATGCTTTCACAACAGACAACGCCAGGAACATTGTGAAGGCTTTCATAACAGACAACGCCAGGAACATTGTGAATGCTGTCACAACAGACAACGCCAGGAACATTGTGAAGGCTTTCACAACAGACAACGCCAGGGACATTGTGAATGCTGTCACCACAGACAACGCCAGGAACATTGTGAATGCTTTCACAACAGACAACGCCAGGGACATTGTGAATGATGTCACAACAAACAACGCCAGGGACATTGTGAATGCTGTCACAACAGACAACGCCAGGGACATTGTGAATGCTGTCACAACAGACAACGCCAGGGACATTGTGAATGCTTTCACAACAGACAACGCCAGGGACATTGTGAATGCTGTCACAACAGACAACGCCAGGGACATTGTGAATGCTGTCACAACAGACAACGCCAGGGACATTGTGAATGCTGTCACAACAGACAACGCCAGGGACATTGTGAATGCTTTCACAACAGACAACGCCAGGGACATTGTGAATGCTTTCACAACAGACAACGCCAGGGACATTGTGAATGCTGTCACAACAGACAACGCCAGGAACATTGTGAATGCTTTCACAACAGACAAGGCCAGGGACATTGTGAATGCTGTCACAACAGACAACGCCAGGAACATTGTGAATGCTGTCACAACAGACAACGCCAGGGACATTGTGAATGCTTTCACAACAGGCAACGCCAGGGACATTGTGAATGCTGTCACAACAGACAACGCCAGGAACATTGTGAATGCTTTCACAACAGACAACGCCAGGGACGTTGTGAATGCTTTCACAACAGACAACGCCACGAACATTGTGAATGCTTTCACAACAGACAACGCCAGGGACATTGTGAATGCTGTCACAACAGACAACGTCAGGAACATTGTGAATGCTGTCACAACAGACAACGCCAGGGACATTGTGAATGCTGTCACAACAGACAACGCCAGGAACATTGTGAATGCTGTCACAACAGACAACGCCAGGGACATTGTGAATGCTTTCACAACAGACAACGACAGGAACATTGTGAATGATGTCACAACAAACAACGCCAGGGACATTGTGAATGCTGTCACAACAGACAACGCCAGGGACATTGTGAATGATGTCACAACAAACAACGCCAGGGACATTGTGAATGCTGTCACAACAGACAACGACAGGGACATTGTGAATGCTGTCACAACAGACAACGCCAGGGACATTGTGAATGCTTTCACAACAGACAACGCCAGGGACATTGTGAATGCTTTCACAACAGACAACGCCAGGGACATTGTGAATGCTGTCACCACAGACAACGCCAGGAACATTGTGAATGCTTTCACAACAGACAACGCCAGGGACATTGTGAATGATGTCACAACAAACAACGCCAGGGACATTGTGAATGCTGTCACAACAGACAATGCCAGGGACATTGTGAATGCTTTCACAACAGACAACGCCAGGGACATTGTGAATGCTGTCACAACAGAAAACGCCAGGGACATTGTGAATGCTGTCACAACAGACAACGCCAGGGACATTGTGAATGCTGTCACAACAGACAACGCCAGGGACATTGTGAATGCTGTCACAACAGACAACGCCAGGAACATTGTGAATGCTTTCACAACAGACAACGCCAGGAACATTGTGAAGGCTTTCATAACAGACAACGCCAGGAACATTGTGAATGCTGTCACAACAGACAACGCCAGGAACATTGTGAAGGCTTTCACAACAGACAACGCCAGGGACATTGTGAATGCTGTCACCACAGACAACGCCAGGAACATTGTGAATGCTTTCACAACAGACAACGCCAGGGACATTGTGAATGATGTCACAACAAACAACGCCAGGGACATTGTGAATGCTGTCACAACAGACAACGCCAGGGACATTGTGAATGCTGTCACAACAGACAACGCCAGGGACATTGTGAATGCTTTCACAACAGACAACGCCAGGGACATTGTGAATGCTGTCACAACAGACAACGCCAGGGACATTGTGAATGCTGTCACAACAGACAACGCCAGGGACATTGTGAATGCTGTCACAACAGACAACGCCAGGGACATTGTGAATGCTTTCACAACAGACAACGCCAGGGACATTGTGAATGCTTTCACAACAGACAACGCCAGGGACATTGTGAATGCTGTCACAACAGACAACGCCAGGAACATTGTGAATGCTTTCACAACAGACAAGGCCAGGGACATTGTGAATGCTGTCACAACAGACAACGCCAGGAACATTGTGAATGCTGTCACAACAGACAACGCCAGGGACATTGTGAATGCTTTCACAACAGGCAACGCCAGGGACATTGTGAATGCTGTCACAACAGACAACGCCAGGAACATTGTGAATGCTTTCACAACAGACAACGCCAGGGACGTTGTGAATGCTTTCACAACAGACAACGCCACGAACATTGTGAATGCTTTCACAACAGACAACGCCAGGGACATTGTGAATGCTGTCACAACAGACAACGTCAGGAACATTGTGAATGCTGTCACAACAGACAACGCCAGGGACATTGTGAATGCTGTCACAACAGACAACGCCAGGAACATTGTGAATGCTGTCACAACAGACAACGCCAGGGACATTGTGAATGCTTTCACAACAGACAACGACAGGAACATTGTGAATGATGTCACAACAAACAACGCCAGGGACATTGTGAATGCTGTCACAACAGACAACGCCAGGGACATTGTGAATGATGTCACAACAAACAACGCCAGGGACATTGTGAATGCTGTCACAACAGACAACGACAGGGACATTGTGAATGCTGTCACAACAGACAACGCCAGGGACATTGTGAATGCTTTCACAACAGACAACGCCAGGGACATTGTGAATGCTTTCACAACAGACAACGCCAGGGACATTGTGAATGCTGTCACCACAGACAACGCCAGGAACATTGTGAATGCTTTCACAACAGACAACGCCAGGGACATTGTGAATGATGTCACAACAAACAACGCCAGGGACATTGTGAATGCTGTCACAACAGACAACGCCAGGGACATTGTGAATGCTGTCACAACAGACAACGCCAGGGACATTGTGAATGCTTTCACAACAGACAACGCCAGGGACATTGTGAATGCTGTCACAACAGACAACGCCAGGGACATTGTGAATGCTGTCACAACAGACAACGCCAGGGACATTGTGAATGCTGTCACAACAGACAACGCCAGGGACATTGTGAATGCTTTCACAACAGACAACGCCAGGGACATTGTGAATGCTTTCACAACAGACAACGCCAGGGACATTGTGAATGCTGTCACAACAGACAACGCCAGGAACATTGTGAATGCTTTCACAACAGACAAGGCCAGGGACATTGTGAATGCTGTCACAACAGACAACGCCAGGAACATTGTGAATGCTGTCACAACAGACAACGCCAGGGACATTGTGAATGCTTTCACAACAGGCAACGCCAGGGACATTGTGAATGCTGTCACAACAGACAACGCCAGGAACATTGTGAATGCTTTCACAACAGACAACGCCAGGGACGTTGTGAATGCTTTCACAACAGACAACGCCACGAACATTGTGAATGCTTTCACAACAGACAACGCCAGGGACATTGTGAATGCTTTCAGAACAGACAACGCCAGGGACATTGTGAATGCTGTCACAACAGACAACGCCAGGGACATTGTGAATGCTGTCACAACAGACAACGCCAGGGACATTGTGAATGCTGTCACAACAGACAACGCCAGGGACATTGTGAATGCTTTCACAACAGACAACGCCAGGGACATTGTGAATGCTTTCACAACAGACAACGCCAGGGACATTGTGAATGCTGTCACAACAGACAACGCCAGGAACATTGTGAATGCTTTCACAACAGACAAGGCCAGGGACATTGTGAATGCTGTCACAACAGACAACGCCAGGAACATTGTGAATGCTGTCACAACAGACAACGCCAGGGACATTGTGAATGCTTTCACAACAGGCAACGCCAGGGACATTGTGAATGCTGTCACAACAGACAACGCCAGGAACATTGTGAATGCTTTCACAACAGACAACGCCAGGGACGTTGTGAATGCTTTCACAACAGACAACGCCACGAACATTGTGAATGCTTTCACAACAGACAACGCCAGGGACATTGTGAATGCTGTCACAACAGACAACGCCAGGAACATTGTGAATGCTGTCACAACAGACAACGCCAGGGACATTGTGAATGCTGTCACAACAGACAACGCCAGGAACATTGTGAATGCTGTCACAACAGACAACGCCAGGGACATTGTGAATGCTTTCACAACAGACAACGACAGGAACATTGTGAATGATGTCACAACAAACAACGCCAGGGACATTGTGAATGCTGTCACAACAGACAACGCCAGGGACATTGTGAATGATGTCACAACAAACAACGCCAGGGACATTGTGAATGCTGTCACAACAGACAACGACAGGGACATTGTGAATGCTGTCACAACAGACAACGCCAGGGACATTGTGAATGCTTTCACAACAGACAACGCCAGGGACATTGTGAATGCTTTCACAACAGACAACGCCAGGGACATTGTGAATGCTGTCACAACAGACAACGCCAGGAACATTGTGAATGCTGTCACAACAGACAACGCCAGGAACATTGTGAATGATGTCACAACAGACAACGCCAGGGACATTGTGAATGCTGTCACAACAGACAACGCCAGGAACATTGTGAAGGCTTTCACAACAGACAACGCCAGGAACATTGTGAATTCTGAATATTGTAAATGGCATCAAATGTTCCCACTGTACCGAAACCGAAAAGTGACTCCAAAACTGCTTTATGTACCGAACCGTGAGTTTGGTGAACCGTTACACCCCACGTGTGTGTGTCTCCAGACCCTCTCCCAGTGTGTGTGAGATGGTCCCTGGGCCGTGCTCCATCAGCGGAACATTAAGCATTAGTGCTCCATGGCTCTGCCTGGGTATCGATGTGATGCCCCCCTTAGGGCAGACCCTCCCACTCCACTGACCTGCCTGGGACTGCCTCTGTGTGTGTGTGTGACCTCTGACCCCAGGCTGTTCGTTGAAGCGGGATCTCAGTGGCGGGCTGGCTGTCATTGATCTGTCAGACAACAGGACAGCACTTAACACTCTGACTGGACAGAGTACTACACCCTCACCCTCCATTAGTTCTCAACTGGAGCTACAGCAGCAGAGACATCCCTCTGTATTTCTCTCTTTATGTCAGGATGTGACCATCTCCCCTGTCCTCTTGCAGACCATGCATTGCACTAAACTGGTAGCCTAAACATGAAACATTACCAAGCATCACCCTTCCTTCTCCTCTAACCCTCTACGTAGGCTGTTATATCACAACTGTAGTCCCTGCGTTCCAACTGTACTCCCCGTGTTCCAACCGTGCTCCGCGTGTTCCAACCGTGCTCCCCGTGTTCCAACCGTGCTCCCCGTGTTCCAACCGTGCTCCCCGTGTTTCAACCGTGCTCCCCGTGTTTCAACCGTGCTCCCCGTGTTCCAACCGTGCTCCCCGTGGTCCAACTGTGCTCCCCGTGTTCCAACTGTGCTCCCCGTGGTCCAACTGTGCTCCCCGTGGTCCAACTGTGCTCCCCGTGGTCCAACTGTGCTCCCCGTGGTCCAACTGTGCTCCCCGTGTTCCAACTGTGCTCCCCGTGGTCCAACTGTGCTCCCCGTGGTCCAACTGTGCTCCCCGTGGTCCAACTGTGCTCCCCGTGGTCCAACTGTGCTCCCC
Source organism: Salvelinus alpinus (assembly GCF_045679555.1). Lineage (NCBI taxonomy): Eukaryota > Metazoa > Chordata > Actinopteri > Salmoniformes > Salmonidae > Salvelinus > Salvelinus alpinus. The sequence continues at coordinate 81,526,686 of NC_092088.1, read as the reverse complement.
GTGGTCCAACTGTGCTCCCCGTGGTCCAACTGTGCTCCCCGTGTTCCAACTGTGCTCCCCGTGGTCCAACTGTGCTCCCCGTGGTCCAACTGTGCTCCCCGTGGTCCAACTGTGCTCCCCGTGGTCCAACTGTGCTCCCCGTGGTCCAACTGTGCTCCCCGTGGTCCAACTGTGCTCCCCGTGGTCCAACTGTGCTCCCCGTGGTCCAACTGTGCTCCCCGTGTTCCAACTGTGCTCCCCGTGTTCCAACTGTGCTCCCCGTGGTCCAACTGTGCTCCCCGTGGTCCAACTGTGCTCCCCGTGTTCCAACTGTGCTCCCCGTGGTCCAACTGTGCTCCCCGTGGTCCAACCGTGCTCCCCGTGGTCCAACCGTGCTCCCCGTGGTCCAACCGTGCTCCCCGTGTTCCAACTGTGCTCCCCGTGTTCCAACTGTGCTCCCCGTGGTCCAACTGTGCTCCCCGTGGTCCAACTGTGCTCCCCGTGTTCCAACTGTGCTCCCCGTGGTCCAACTGTGCTCCCCGTGGTCCAACCGTGCTCCCCGTGGTCCAACTGTGCTCCCCGTGTTCCAGCTGTGCTCCCCGTGGTCCAACTGTGCTCCCCGTGGTCCAACTGTGCTCCCCGTGGTCCAACTGTGCTCCCCGTGTTCCAACTGTGCTCCCCGTGGTCCAACTGTGCTCCCCGTGTTCCAACTGTGCTCCCCGTGGTCCAACTGTGCTCCCCGTGGTCCAACCGTGCTCCCCGTGGTCCAACTGTGCTCCCCGTGTTCCAGCTGTGCTCCCCGTGGTCCAACTGTGCTCCCCGTGGTCCAACTGTGCTCCCCGTGGTCCAACTGTGCTCCCCGTGTTCCAACTGTGTTCCCCGTGGTCCAACTGTGCTCCCCGTGTTCCAACTGTGCTCCCCGTGGTCCAACCGTGCTCCCCGTGGTCCAACCGTCCTCCCCGTGGTCCAACTGTGCTCCCCGTGTTCCAGCTGTGCTCCCCGTGGTCCAACTGTGCTCCCCGTGGTCCAACTGTGCTCCCCGTGGTCCAACTGTGCTCCCCGTGTTCCAACTGTGCTCCCCGTGGTCCAACTGTGCTCCCCGTGTTCCAAATGTACGCGTATCGTATATACACGTTGTGCTGAGTCTAACTATAAAACTCTCAGGACTCAAAGTCCTGTTTGCTGACTTTCATGGAAATGACCTCCTGGTCGGTTTCTTAAGTCCATGGTTCATTAAGAATGGAGGTTTGATCTCTTACATCCTTACAAAGAGCCTAACAGAAATAGCCCACCATCTTTGATGAGGATGCCACACACACTCACGCAGCCAGGTACCGTTTGTGTGTAAGTAAGTAAGGCTCTCACTATATGACACTAGCTGCGTCTCTGAGTTGGTCTGTCTGTCAGTGGCCATATCTCCTGGCCAGAGAGAGACAGCTCTTGATTATCCTCTGTAATACTGTCAAAGCAGCTCACTAACGGAACCTAAATAATGCACATACAAAATTGGGCAATGTGCATTACCACTGGGATTGGAAGTATTCTCTATGGCTGCCTGGGGCTAATGTCTAAATGAGATGGTTCACTTGAACTGAATCGGAATCATTTTTATATCTGAGCGACCTTGTCCTTTTTCCCCCTGTGGAGGTGAAGGACGGGGGGAGGAGTCTGGCCCTAGGGCCGGTGGGGGTTTTATGGCCATAGAGAGGGGCAGAGAGAGAATGTACGCGCGAGAAAGAGAGATTGCTTAATATCATTCACCTGCATTGTCAATGGACAAATATTTCCCCATGCCAATAAAGCCATTGGAATTGAATTTTGAGAGAAAGAGAAAGAGATAGGAGAGAGAGAGAAAGCCCATTCTCTATGCCTGCAGGTCTCCTACTGCAGGCCACAGAGGTAAGGAGGCACTTATGTGATCTGAATGCCTGTTCGTAGAAAGGTTACTACTAATATATCCCCCACTTACATGGCTGACCCTGCTCCATGCCTGAGAAATGTCCACACAAAGCCTGAACAGTCCTTGATGAAGCATCAACTCCTGTCTCGACACTGATAAATGACTTCTACTTAAATGACTTCTACTTTTTAACGGCCAAGATGACTTCCCTCCACACCATTACTGCCACAGTGAAGCAGGAACAGGCCTGGCAGGACATTGGGAGAGAGAGAAGAGAGGGAGAGAGGAAGCAAGGAGAATCTACCTGCCACAATGTCTCCTCCTCTGTCCTCCTACCCTGTACACCCCTTTGACCACAGAGCCAGGGAACAGGTGGGGCTGGAAACACCAGACCAAACCACACCAGACCAGACTTTAACACCCCAGACCAGACCACAAACAGGTTGCTACCCCATAGAACTAAGTCACTAACTATACTATATACCAGATAAAGCAACATCTGCAAAGTGGATCAACCGGAGATTAGAGGTCGACCAATTAATCGGAATGGCCGAATAATTAGGGCCGATTTCAAGTTTTCATAACAATCGGAATTCGTTTTTTTTTTACACCTTTATTTAATCTTTATTTAACTAGGCAAGTCAGTTAAGAACACATTCTTATTTTCAATGACGGCCTAGGAACGGTGGGTTAACTGCCTTGTTCAGTGGTAGAACAACACATTTTTACCTTGTCAGCTCAGGGATTCAATCTTGCAACCTTACAGTAAAACTAGTCCAACGCGCTAACCACCGGCCTCTCATTGCACTACACGAGGAGCCTGCCTGTTACGCGTATGCAGTAAGCCAAGGTAAGTTGCTAGCTAGCATTAAACTTATCTTATAAAAAACAATCAATCATAATCACTAGTTAACTACACATGGTTGATGATATTACTAGTTTATCTAGCGTGTCCTGCGTTGCATACAATTGATGCAGTGCGCATTCGCGAAAAAGGACTGTCCTTGCTCCAATGTGTACCTAACCATAAACATCAATGCCTTTATTAAAATCAATACACAGAAGTATATATTTTTAAACCTGCATATTTAGCTAAAAGAAATCCAGGTTAGCAGGCAATATTAACCAGGTGAAATTGTGTCACTTCTCTTGCGTTCATTGCACGCAGAGTCAGGGTATATGCAACAGTTTGGGCTGCCTAATTTGCCAGAATTTTACGTAATTATGACATAACATTGAAGGTTGTGCAATGTAACAGGAATATTTAGACTTATGGATGCCACCCGTTAGATAAAACACGGAACGGTTCCGTATTTCACCGAAATAATAAACGTCTGGTTTTCGAGATGATAGTTTCCGGATTCGACCATATTAATGACCTAAGGCTCATATTTCTGGGTGTTATTATGTTATAATTAAGTCTATGATTTGATAGAGCAGTCTGACTGAGCGATGGTAGGCACCAGCAGGCTCGTAAGCATTCATTCAAACAGCACTTTTGTGCGTTTTGCCAGCAGCTCTTTGCTGTGCTTCAAGGATTGCGCTGTTTATGACTTCAAGCCCATCAACTCCCGAGATTAGGCTGGTGTTACCGATGTGAAATGGCTAGCTAGTTAGCGGGGTGCGCGCTAATAGCGTTTCAAACGTAGTTATTCCCCTTGCTCTGCATGGGTAACGCTGCTTCGAGGGTGGCTGTTGTCGATGTGTTCCTGGTTCGAGCCCAGGTAGGGGCGAGGAGAGGGACGGAAGCTATACTGTTACACTGGCAATACTAAAGTGCCTATAAGAACATCCAATAGTCAAAGGTGTATGAAATACAAATGGTAGAGAGAGAAATAGTCCTATAATTCCTATAATAACTACAACCTAAAACTTCTTACCTGGGAATATTGAAGACTCCTGTTAAAAGGAACCACCAGCTTTCATATGTTCTCATGTTCTGAGCAAGGAACTTAAACGTTAGCTTTCTTACATGGCACATATTGCACTTTTACTTTCTTCTCCAACACTTTGTTTTTGCATTATTTAAACCAAATTGAACATGTTTCATTATTTATTTGAGGCTAAATTGATTTTATTGATGTATTATATTAAGTTAAAATAAGTGTTCATTCAGTATTGTTGTAATTGTCATTATTACAACCGATTAATCGGTATCGGCTTTTTTGGTCCTCCAATAATCGGTATCGGCGTTGAAAAATCATAATCGGTCGACCTCTACTGGAGATACCTGTGGAGGAAATCTGATGGGTGAAAAGATGGAGGAAGAGAGGGGCTAAGACAGACATAGAAAATGTTGTATGAGAGGGATGAAGGGAGGGGAAATACGAGTGAATGGTCACAGAGAAAGAGCAAGCGACAGAGGTAGAGAGAGATGAATAAGGAGGGGAATGAGTTAGAGAGCAAAGGAGAGAGAAAGAGACAATGAGGAAGAAAGAAAGAGAGAGAGAGGGAGAAAGCCAGAGCGGGCTGTGGAGACACTTCAGCACATATGAAACAGTGAGAGCAGGACAATGGACCCGGCTCTGTAACCGGACCCCGTGTGCGTAATCTCTTTGTCACAAAAGAAAAGAGCAAAAGAAAGAGGGAGGACCCGGAGAGGAGGGATGGAGGACAGGGGAGGAGGGATGGAGGACAGGGGAGGAGGGATGGAGGACAGAGGAGGAGGGATGGAGGACAGAGGAGGAGGGATGGAGGACAGAGGAGGAGGGATGGAAGACAGAGGAGGAAGGATGGAGGACAGAGGAGGAAGGATGCAGGACAGAGGAGGAAGGATGGAGGACAGAGGAGGAAGGATGGAGGACAGGGGAGGAGGGAGGGAGGACAGAGGAGGAGGGATGGAGGACAGAGGAGGAAGGATGGAGGACAGAGGAGGAAGGATGGAGGGAGGGAGGACAGGGGAGGAGGGAGGGAGGCCAGGGGAGGAGGGAGGACAGGGTAGGAGGGGGGGGGGCAGCGGGCTCGGCCAACTTAATCTTGCATGTCATGGCGGGGTTGGAGCCTAGGTGTCATGTTCCAATTTGCTCTTGCAAACATTCCTGCTTTTTCACTTGAATTGGCGGTGTTTTGTAGCGAGCGGAACCATAATTAACACAGGGATCTTCAGAACTCAATGACTGAACATAATTACTACTCTCCTTTTCTTCTCTCCCTTTCTGGGGCCTGGGCTCTCCCGGCGAGCAGCCCCCGGGGCCAGGGTTTAGGCCTGACTGGCCAAACACAAAGGCTGGCCCAGCCATCACCCGCTGTTGAGAGAGGGAGAGAGAAAAAGGAGGAGGTGGAGGAGAAAGGGAAGAGGAGGAGGAGGAATGGACCGGCTCCAGCCTGCTAGGGCTGCTGGATCAGCTGTCAGTGAGACACTGGCCCAGTCAGCACTATTGAGAGAGTGGACTTTGACCTTAAAACACTGCTGCAATGGCCAATAGCCTGCGCTCTGCCTGGACCACAATTAGAGAGAGAGAAAGACAGAGGGGGGACACACAAACAGAGACATACAGAGAGAGTAAGTAAAGAAAAAGATGGAGACCAACAAAAATAATATGTTAGTTGTTGTCAGCCAGTAGCACATTTCCAAGTTTCCCTGACAAAAACAAACAGTCCTAAAGAGCACACTTACCATCCACATACAACAAGTCAGTCAGTCAGTCAGTCAGTCAGTCACTAAACAAACAGCGCCACTGTGCTTTCTGTCACTTGGCAGGCTGTGAGTATGTTCTCCTGGGGTTGACAGAGTGACTGGCTCACTTGGCTGCCACTAAATTCACAGGAAAATGGTCCCAGCGGGCCCAGAGCCCCCAAAATGGCTCCTCCATCAGCACGGCTCCCGTTGAGGGCTAGTTAAAGACATGTGCAGCTGTAGGCTACATCAGAGGCTGCGCTAGCTACATTAATGTTAGCACCTCCATTAGCACCACAACACTAACTGACAGGCCACTCTGGGGTTTGGGGCTTCAGGAGAATGCCAGTGTGAGCATAACCACACTTAAGAAATGGAATGGGGTTTGATTCTAGCTGATGCTAGCTAATGGGTATGTACCTCACTGACAAACACAAAAACAAGGTTATAAACTGATGTCAAAATTACATTTATTTTTCTCCTCACTCAAATGTAGAGTGGAGATACACTAAAAATAAAAGCACGCTGATGGATTCCTCTGTGTGACATGTCGTCATGGTTTCCTCTGTGTGACATGTCGTCATTGTTTCCTCTGTGTGACATGTCGTCATTGTTTCCTCTGTGTGACATGTCGTCATTGTTTCCTCTGTGTGACATGTCGTCATTGTTTCCTCTGTGTGACATGTCGTCATGGATTCATTTGTGTGACATGTCGTCATGGATTCCTCTGTGTGACATGTCGTCATGGTTTCCTCTGTGTGACATGTCGTCATGGTTTCCTCTGTGTGACATGTCGTCATGGATTCCTCTGTGTGACATGTCGTCATGGATTCCTCTGTGTGACATGTCGTCATGGATTCCTCTGTGTGACATGTCGTCATGGATTCCTCTGTGTGACATGTCGTCATGGTTTCCTCTGTGTGACATGTCGTCATGGTTTCCTCTGTGTGACATGTCGTCATGGATTCCTCTGTGTGACATGTCGTCATGGATTCCTCTGTGTGACATGTCGTCATGGATTCCTCTGTGTGACATGTCGTCATGGATTCCTCTGTGTGACATGTCGTCATGGATTCCTCTGTGTGACATGTCGTCATGGATTCCTCTGTGTGACATGTCGTCATTGTTTCCTCTGTGTGACATGTCGTCATGGATTCCTCTGTGTGACATGTCGTCATGGATTCCTCTGTGTGACATGTCGTCATGGATTCCTCTGTGTGACATGTCGTCATGGTTTCCTCTGTGTGACATGTCGTCATGGTTTCCTCTGTGTGACATGTCGTCATGGATTCCTCTGTGTGACATGTCGTCATGGATTCCTCTGTGTGACATGTCGTCATGGATTCCTCTGTGTGACATGTCGTCATGGATTCCTCTGTGTGACATGTCGTCATGGATTCCTCTGTGTGACATGTCGTCATGGTTTCCTCTGTGTGACATGTCGTCATGGTTTCCTCTGTGTGACATGTCGTCATGGATTCCTCTGTGTGACATGTCGTCATGGATTCCTCTGTGTGACATGTCGTCATGGATTCCTCTGTGTGACATGTCGTCATGGATTCCTCTGTGTGACATGTCGTCATGGATTCCTCTGTGTGACATGTCGTCATGGATTCCTCTGTGTGACATGTCGTCATTGTTTCCTCTGTGTGACATGTCGTCATGGATTCCTCTGTGTGACATGTCGTCATGGATTCCTCTGTGTGACATGTCGTCATGGAATCCTCTGTGTGACATGTCGTCATTGTTTCCTCTGTGTGACATGTCGTCATGGATTCCTCTGTGTGACATGTCGTCATGGATTCCTCTGTGTGACATGTCGTCATGGAATCCTCTGTGTGACATGTCGTCATGGATTCCTCTGTGTGACATGTCGTCATGGATTCCTCTGTGTGACATGTCGTCATGGATTCCTCTGTGTGACATGTCGTCATGGATTCCTCTGTGTGACATGTCGTCATGGATTCCTCTGTGTGACATGTCGTCATTGTTTCCTCTGTGTGACATGTCGTCATTGTTTCCTCTGTGTGACATGTCGTCATGGATTCCTCTGTGTGACATGTCGTCATGGATTCCTCTGTGTGACATGTCGTCATGGATTCCTCTGTGTGACATGTCGTCATGGATTCCTCTGTGTGACATGTCGTCATGGATTCCTCTGTGTGACATGTCGTCATGGATTCCTCTGTGTGACATGTCGTCATGGATTCCTCTGTGTGACATGTCGTCATTGTTTCCTCTGTGTGACATGTCGTCATGGATTCCTCTGTGTGACATGTCGTCATGGATTCCTCTGTGTGACATGTCGTCATGGATTCCTCTGTGTGACATGTCGTCATGGATTCCTCTGTGTGACATGTCGTCATTGTTTCCTCTGTGTGACATGTCGTCATGGATTCCTCTGTGTGACATGTCGTCATGGATTCCTCTGTGTGACATGTCGTCATGGATTCCTCTGTGTGACATGTCGTCATTGTTTCCTCTGTGTGACATGTCGTCATGGATTCCTCTGTGTGACATGTCGTCATGGATTCCTCTGTGTGACATGTCGTCATGGATTCCTCTGTGTGACATGTCGTCATGAATTCCTCTGTGTGACATGTCGTCATGGATTCCTCTGTGTGACATGTCGTCATGGATTCCTCTGTGTGACATGTCGTCATGGATTCCTCTGTGTGACATGTCGTCATTGTTTCCTCTGTGTGACATGTCGTCATGGATTCCTCTGTGTGACATGTCGTCATGGATTCCTCTGTGTGACATGTCGTCATGGATTCCTCTGTGTGACATGTCGTCATTGTTTCCTCTGTGTGACATGTCGTCATTGTTTCCTCTGTGTGACATGTCGTCATTGTTTCCTCTGTGTGACATGTCGTCATGGATTCCTCTGTGTGACATGTCATCATTGTTTCCTCTGTGTGACATGTCGTCATGGATTCCTCTGTGTGACATGTCGTCATGGATTCCTCTGTGTGACATGTCGTCATGGATTCCTCTGTGTGACATGTCGTCATGGATTCCTCTGTGTGACATGTCGTCATTGTTTCCTCTGTGTGACATGTCGTCATGGATTCCTCTGTGTGACATGTCGTCATGGATTCCTCTGTGTGACATGTCGTCATTGTTTCCTCTGTGTGACATGTCGTCATGGATTCCTCTGTGTGACATGTCGTCATGGATTCCTCTGTGTGACATGTCGTCATGGATTCCTCTGTGTGACATGTCGTCATGGATTCCTCTGTGTGACATGTCGTCATTGTTTCCTCTGTGTGACATGTCGTCATGGATTCCTCTGTGTGACATGTCGTCATGGATTCCTCTGTGTGACATGTCGTCATGGATTCCTCTGTGTGACATGTCGTCATGGATTCCTCTGTGTGACATGTCGTCATGGATTCCTCTGTGTGACATGTCGTCATGGATTCCTCTGTGTGACATGTCGTCATTGTTTCCTCTGTGTGACATGTCGTCATTGTTTCCTCTGTGTGACATGTCGTCATGGATTCCTCTGTGTGACATGTCGTCATGGATTCCTCTGTGTGACATGTCGTCATGGATTCCTCTGTGTGACATGTCGTCATGGATTCCTCTGTGTGACATGATGTCATGGATTCCTCTGTGTGACATGATGTCATGGATTCCTCTGTGTGACATGATGTCATGGATTTCTCTGTGTGACATAATGTCATGGATTTCTCTGTGTGACATAATGTCATGGATTCCTCTGTGTGACATGATGTCATGGAATCCTCTGTGTGACATGATGTCATGGATTCCTCTGTGTGACATGATGTCATGGATTCCTCTGTGTGACATGATGTCATGGATTCCTCTGTGTGACATAATGTCATGGATTTCTCTGTGTGACATAATGTCATGGATTCCTCTGTGTGACATGATGTCATGGAATCCTCTGTGTGACATGATGTCATGGATTCCTCTGTGTGACATAATGTCATGGATTTCTCTGTGTGACATGATGTCATGGATTCCTCTGTGTGACATGATGTCATGGAATCCTCTGTGTGACATGATGTCATGGATTCCTCTGTGTGACATGATGTCATGGATTCCTCTGTGTGACATGATGTCATGGATTCCTCTGTGTGACATGATGTCATGGATTCCTCTGTGTGACATAATGTCATGGATTCCTCTGTGTGACATGTCGTCATGGATTCCTCTGTGTGACATGTCGTCATGGATTCCTCTGTGTGACATGTCGTCATGGATTCCTCTGTGTGACATGTCGTCATTGTTTCCTCTGTGTGACATGTCGTCATGGATTCCTCTGTGTGACATGTCGTCATGGATTCCTCTGTGTGACATGTCGTCATGGATTCCTCTGTGTGACATGTCGTCATTGTTTCCTCTGTGTGACATGTCGTCATGGATTCCTCTGTGTGACATGTCGTCATGGATTCCTCTGTGTGACATGTCGTCATGAATTCCTCTGTGTGACATGTCGTCATGGATTCCTCTGTGTGACATGTCGTCATGGATTCCTCTGTGTGACATGTCGTCATGGATTCCTCTGTGTGACATGTCGTCATTGTTTCCTCTGTGTGACATGTCGTCATGGATTCCTCTGTGTGACATGTCGTCATGGATTCCTCTGTGTGACATGTCGTCATGGATTCCTCTGTGTGACATGTCGTCATTGTTTCCTCTGTGTGACATGTCGTCATTGTTTCCTCTGTGTGACATGTTGTCATTGTTTCCTCTGTGTGACATGTCGTCATGGATTCCTCTGTGTGACATGTCATCATTGTTTCCTCTGTGTGACATGTCGTCATGGATTCCTCTGTGTGACATGTCGTCATGGATTCCTCTGTGTGACATGTCGTCATGGATTCCTCTGTGTGACATGTCGTCATGGATTCCTCTGTGTGACATGTCGTCATTGTTTCCTCTGTGTGACATGTCGTCATGGATTCCTCTGTGTGACATGTCGTCATGGATTCCTCTGTGTGACATGTCGTCATTGTTTCCTCTGTGTGACATGTCGTCATGGATTCCTCTGTGTGACATGTCGTCATGGATTCCTCTGTGTGACATGTCGTCATGGATTCCTCTGTGTGACATGTCGTCATGGATTCCTCTGTGTGACATGTCGTCATTGTTTCCTCTGTGTGACATGTCGTCATGGATTCCTCTGTGTGACATGTCGTCATGGATTCCTCTGTGTGACATGTCGTCATGGATTCCTCTGTGTGACATGTCGTCATGGATTCCTCTGTGTGACATGTCGTCATGGATTCCTCTGTGTGACATGTCGTCATGGATTCCTCTGTGTGACATGTCGTCATTGTTTCCTCTGTGTGACATGTCGTCATTGTTTCCTCTGTGTGACATGTCGTCATGGATTCCTCTGTGTGACATGTCGTCATGGATTCCTCTGTGTGACATGTCGTCATGGATTCCTCTGTGTGACATGTCGTCATGGATTCCTCTGTGTGACATGATGTCATGGATTCCTCTGTGTGACATGATGTCATGGATTCCTCTGTGTGACATGATGTCATGGATTTCTCTGTGTGACATAATGTCATGGATTTCTCTGTGTGACATAATGTCATGGATTCCTCTGTGTGACATGATGTCATGGAATCCTCTGTGTGACATGATGTCATGGATTCCTCTGTGTGACATGATGTCATGGATTCCTCTGTGTGACATGATGTCATGGATTCCTCTGTGTGACATAATGTCATGGATTTCTCTGTGTGACATAATGTCATGGATTCCTCTGTGTGACATGATGTCATGGAATCCTCTGTGTGACATGATGTCATGGATTCCTCTGTGTGACATAATGTCATGGATTTCTCTGTGTGACATGATGTCATGGATTCCTCTGTGTGACATGATGTCATGGAATCCTCTGTGTGACATGATGTCATGGATTCCTCTGTGTGACATGATGTCATGGATTCCTCTGTGTGACATGATGTCATGGATTCCTCTGTGTGACATGATGTCATGGATTCCTCTGTGTGACATAATGTCATGGATTCCTCTGTGTGACATGATGTCATGGATTCCTCTGTGTGACATACATTTCTCCTGAATTACAGCACATAAAACAGACATAAGTTAAAAAATCATAACACACAGTTGAAAGAACACACCAAGTCCAGTGTAAAAATTAATCTAAACACAAAAACTAAGACAGAAAGAACACATGAAACAAGTAAACAAACAGTATTTTCACAAACACATGATTAGTGGTTCTTTTCTGCTGATGCTGGTTTTGGAGGGGTGCCCAAAGCGTGTTACACAGGGTGGCCATTTATCAGCTGCACTCCCAACCAAGACACTAATCAGATAATCATCTATTTGTTCTAAAACATCATCAAGCAGCCTACATTAGGGCCAGAGGACTCCTCACCAGCACTGTGCTCGTTGCTAGGCAAACAGCGTTGTTGAGTATTTTGAGGTGAAAAGGGACCAATAGGATGATGCGGCATGGCACTCCAGGACGTAGAGCAAAGAGACACTAATTAACCACCATGCACTAATCACTTATCTCTCTAATGGGAGGACACACACACACACAATGTGAATAGACACATTACACACACACAATGTGAATATACACATTCACACACAATGTAAATGTACACATTACACACTCACACACAATGTGAATATACATATTACACACACACACACACACACACACGCACACAGACACGATGTGAATATACACATTGCACACACACACGCCCATATACACACAATGTGAATATACACATTACACACACAATGTGAATATACACATTACACACTCACATTGTGAATATACACATTACACACACACACACAATGTGAATATTCACATTACACACACACATTGTGAATATACACATTACACACACACACATTGTGAATATACACATTACACACACACACACACACATTGTGAATATATACATTACACACACACATTGTGAATATACACATTACACACACACAATGTGAATATACACATTACACACACACACACAATGTGAATATTCACATTACACAGACACATTGTGAATATACACATTACACACACACACATTGTGAATATACACATCACACACACACACACACATTGTGAATATACACATTACACACACACATTGTGAATATACACATTACACACACACACATTGTGAATATACACATCACACACACACACACACACACACATTGTGAATATACACATTACACACACACAATGTGAAAATACACATTACACACACACAATGTGCAGGTAGACATTTCCAGGCATCACGTATAATATGGAGAACAACTCTGCATCTCATTCCATTCATGTTGGTCATATAGTGACTACTGACTATGGCTCGCAATATAATCGGTAGCGTAGAGTTCACAGAGTATTTTAGGTATGGGTTAACACACCAGACCAGGTTGGAATTAAAAACCTGATGAGAAGGAAAGGAGGGAGAGTTGGCTTCTAGGGAGGGTGACTAAAGTCGTGAAAAATCCAGTAATTGTGCCAGTCAGGGGTGTGTGCTTTTAGGAGGGGTGGTATTACTCTTTCATTTTCCCTCTAATACCTTTGCAACAGAAGAAAGGAGGACTGGGGGGGGGGCTGCTAAAGTATGTAGTCTTTGTAATTACCACAGTATTACTGGTCTAACAATGCAGGGCTCTGGGCAGCTCTGACTGGGCCACCATCATTTCCGCTCTAATCCTCCTGCTCATTGGCAACACTCAGGTTTCACCACCCCCATCTCATACCACCTATACTGACCAATACCCCACCAACCATAGAATACACCAGGGGCTTTACTTCACTAGCCATTCTATTCATTGGCTATTTACCACAGGGGTACTTCTATAGTGTGTGTGTGTGTCTCTGAGAATATATATATTTTCTAAACAGGGTTAGGACAGTTGCATGGACACAACCCCTGAGCTCTTAACAGCCTAACATTTGTAGAAGGCAAAGCCATTTCCTCAAGGAATGGGACCAAACCAATTAACTTCAATTAAGTCAACTGGCAACTCTTCCCCACTTCTCCTCCTGAGCTACAAGGAGCCCCTCAGCTAATCATCACAGCCAACACCTCCCCCAGCAAACAGACAAGCCCAGGGGTACTCACATCACACTACACTCACAAACCATTTACTTTGCTTTTACTACAATTTACTAGATTAACTCGAGACTATAAATATAATTGGGTAAATCAATGCAGTTGTCATGTACTCATGTAGTACTAGACACAATCAAAAAAAGCAACTTCCCATTCACCGTGACAAATCCTCAGCAGTCTTACTGTGGCCCAAGCAGGAATATAAACCGGAACCCTAGTGGTGTTGGTAGCACCATGTTCTCTAACTGGAACAGTGGTTGTGTGTAGCAGTGTTGGTAGCACCATGTTCTCTAACTGGAACAGTGGTTGTGTGTAGCAGTGTTGGTAGCACCATGTTCTCTAACTGGAACAGTGGTTGTGTGTAGCAGTGTTGGTAGCACCATGTTATCTAACTGGAACAGTGGTTGTGTGTAGCAGTGTTGGTAGCCCCATGTTCTCTAACTGGAACAGTGGTTGTGTGTAGCAGTGTTGGTAGCATCATGTTCTCTAACTGGAACAGTGGTTGTGTGTAGCAGTGTTGGTAGCACCATGTTCTCTAACTGGAACAGTGGTTGTGTGTAGCAGTGTTGGTAGCATCATGTTCTCTAACTGGAACAGTGGTTGTGTGTAGCAGTGTTGGTAGCACCATGTTCTCTAACTGGAACAGTGGTTGTGTGTAGCAGTGTTGGTAGCACCATGTTCTCTAACTGGAACAGTGGTTGTGTGTAGCAGTGTTGGTAGCACCATGTTATCTAACTGGAACAGTGGTTGTGTGTAGCAGTGTTGGTAGCCCCATGTTCTCTAACTGGAACAGTGGTTGTGTGTAGCAGTGTTGGTAGCATCATGTTCTCTAACTGGAACAGTGGTTGTGTGTAGCAGTGTTGGTAGCACCATGTTCTCTAACTGGAACAGTGGTTGTGTGTAGCAGTGTTGGTAGCATCATGTTCTCTAACTGGAACAGTGGTTGTGTGTAGCAGTGTTGGTAGCACCATGTTCTCTAACTGGAACAGTGGTTGTGTGTAGCAGTGTTGGTAGCATCATGTTCTCTAACTGGAACAGTGGTTGTGTGTAGCAGTGTTGGTACTACCATGTTCTCTAACTGGAACAGTGGTTGTGTGTAGCAGTGTTGGTAGCACCATGTTCTCTAACTGGAACAGTGGTTGTGTGTAGCAGTGTTGGTAGCACCATGTTCTCTAACTGGAACAGTGGTTGTGTGTAGCAGTGTTGGTAGCACCATGTTCTCTAACTGGAACAGTGTTTGTGTGTAGCAGTGTTGGTAGCACCATGTTCTCTAACTGGAACAGTGGTTGTGTGTAGCAGTGTTGGTAGCATCATGTTCTCTAACTGGAACAGTGGTTGTGTGTAGCAGTGTTGGTAGCACCATGTTCTCTAACTGGAACAGTGGTTGTGTGTAGCAGTGTTGGTAGCATCATGTTCTCTAACTGGAACAGTGGTTGTGTGTAGCAGTGTTGGTAGCACCATGTTCTCTAACTGGAACAGTGGTTGTGTGTAGCAGTGTTGGTAGCATCATGTTCTCTAACTGGAACAGTGGTTGTGTGTAGCAGTGTTGGTAGCACCATGTTCTCTAACTGGAACAGTGGTTGTGTGTAGCAGTGTTGGTAGCACCATGTTCTCTAACTGGAACAGTGTTTGTGTGTAGCAGTGTTGGTAGCATCATGTTCTCTAACTGGAACAGTGGTTGTGTGTAGCAGTGTTGGTAGCACCATGTTCTCTAACTGGAACAGTGGTTGTGTGTAGCAGTGTTGGTAGCATCATGTTCTCTAACTGGAACAGTGGTTGTGTGTAGCAGTGTTGGTAGCACCATGTTCTCTAACTGGAACAGTGGTTGTGTGTAGCAGTGTTGGTAGCACCATGTTCTCTAACTGGAACAGTGGTTGTGTGCAGCAGTGTTGGTAGCACCATGTTCTCTAACTGGAACAGTGGTTGTGTGTAGCAGTGTTGGTAGCACCATGTTCTCTAACTGGAACAGTGGTTGTGTGCAGCAGTGTTGGTAGCATCATGTTCTCTAACTGGAACAGTGGTTGTGTGTAGCAGTGTTGGTAGCACCATGTTCTCTAACTGGAACAGTGGTTGTGTGCAGCAGTGTTGGTAGCACCATGTTCTCTAACTGGAACAGTGGTTGTGTGTAGCAGTGTTGGTAGCACCATGTTCTCTAACTGGAACAGTGGTTGTGTGCAGCAGTGTTGGTAGCACCATGTTCTCTAACTGGAACAGTGGTTGTGTGTAGCAGTGTTGGTAGCACCATGTTCTCTAACTGGAACAGTGGTTGTGTGTAGCAGTGTTGGTAGCACCATGTTCTCTAACTGGAACAGTGGTTGTGTGCAGCAGTGTTGGTAGCACCATGTTCTCTAACTGGAACAGTGGTTGTGTGCAGCAGTGTTGGTAGCACCATGTTATCTAACTGGAACAGTGGTTGTGTGTAGCAGTGTTGGTAGCACCATGTTCTCTAACTGGAACAGTGGTTGTGTGTAGCAGTGTTGGTAGCATCATGTTCTCTAACTGGAACAGTGGTTGTGTGTAGCAGTGTTGGTAGCACCATGTTCTCTAACTGGAACAGTGGTTGTGTGCAGCAGTGTTGGTAGCACCATGTTCTCTAACTGGAACAGTGGTTGTGTGTAGCAGTGTTGGTAGCACCATGTTATCTAACTGGAACAGTGGTTGTGTGTAGCAGTGTTGGTAGCACCATGTTCTCTAACTGGAACAGTGGTTGTGTGTAGCAGTGTTGGTAGCACCATGTTCTCTAACTGGAACAGTGGTTGTGTGCAGCAGTGTTGGTAGCACCATGTTCTCTAACTGGAACAGTGGTTGTGTGTAGCAGTGTTGGTAGCACCATGTTCTCTAACTGGAACAGTGGTTGTGTGTAGCAGTGTTGGTAGCACCATGTTCTCTAACTGGAACAGTGTTTGTGTGTAGCAGTGTTGGTAGCATCATGTTCTCTAACTGGAACAGTGGTTGTGTGTAGCAGTGTTGGTAGCACCATGTTCTCTAACTGGAACAGTGGTTGTGTGTAGCAGTGTTGGTAGCACCATGTTCTCTAACTGGAACAGTGGTTGTGTGTAGCAGTGTTGGTAGCACCATGTTCTCTAACTGGAACAGTGGTTGTGTGTAGCAGTGTTGGTAGCACCATGTTCTCTAACTGGAACAGTGGTTGTGTGTAGCAGTGTTGGTAGCACCATGTTCTCTAACTGGAACAGTGGTTGTGTGTAGCAGTGTTGGTAGCACCATGTTCTCTAACTGGAACAGTGGTTGTGTGTAGCAGTGTTGGTACTACCATGTTCTCTAACTGGAACAGTGGTTGTGTGTAGCAGTGTTGGTAGCACCATGTTCTCTAACTGGAACAGTGGTTGTGTGTAGCAGTGTTGGTAGCATCATGTTCTCTAACTGGAACAGTGGTTGTGTGTAGCAGTGTTGGTAGCATCATGTTCTCTAACTGGAACAGTGGTTGTGTGTAGCAGTGTTGGTAGCACCATGTTCTCTAACTGGAACAGTGGTTGTGTGTAGCAGTGTTGGTAGCACCATGTTCTCTAACTGGAACAGTGGTTGTGTGTAGCAGTGTTGGTAGCACCATGTTCTCTAACTGGAACAGTGGTTGTGTGTAGCAGTGTTGGTAGCATCATGTTCTCTAACTGGAACAGTGGTTGTGTGTAGCAGTGTTGGTAGCACCATGTTCTCTAACTGGAACAGTGGTTGTGTGTAGCAGTGTTGGTTGCACCATGTTCTCTAACTGGAACAGTGGTTGTGTGTAGCAGTGTTGGTAGCATCATGTTCTCTAACTGGAACAGTGGTTGTGTGTAGCAGTGTTGGTAGCACCATGTTCTCTAACTGGAACAGTGGTTGTGTGTAGCAGTGTTGGTAGCACCATGTTCTCTAACTGGAACAGTGGTTGTGTGCAGCAGTGTTGGTAGCACCATGTTCTCTAACTGGAACAGTGGTTGTGTGCAGCAGTGTTGGTAGCACCATGTTCTCTAACTGGAACAGTGGTTGTGTGTAGCAGTGTTGGTAGCACCATGTTCTCTAACTGGAACAGTGGTTGTGTGTAGCAGTGTTGGTAGCACCATGTTCTCTAACTGGAACAGTGGTTGTGTGTAGCAGTGTTGGTAGCATCATGTTCTCTAACTGGAACAGTGGTTGTGTGTAGCAGTGTTGGTAGCATCATGTTCTCTAACTGGAACAGTGGTTGTGTGTAGCAGTGTTGGTAGCACCATGTTCTCTAACTGGAACAGTGGTTGTGTGTAGCAGTGTTGGTAGCATCATGTTCTCTAACTGGAACAGTGGTTGTGTGTAGCAGTGTTGGTAGCACCATGTTCTCTAACTGGAACAGTGGTTGTGTGTAGCAGTGTTGGTAGCACCATGTTCTCTAACTGGAACAGTGGTTGTGTGTAGCAGTGTTGGTAGCACCATGTTCTCTAACTGGAACAGTGGTTGTGTGTAGCAGTGTTGGTAGCATCATGTTCTCTAACTGGAACAGTGGTTGTGTGTAGCAGTGTTGGTAGCACCATGTTCTCTAACTGGAACAGTGGTTGTGTGTAGCAGTGTTGGTAGCACCATGTTCTCTAACTGGAACAGTGGTTGTGTGTAGCAGTGTTGGTAGCACCATGTTCTCTAACTGGAACAGTGGTTGTGTGTAGCAGTGTTGGTAGCACCATGTTCTCTAACTGGAACAGTGGTTGTGTGTAGCAGTGTTGGTAGCACCATGTTCTCTAACTGGAACAGTGGTTGTGTGCAGCAGTGTTGGTAGCACCATGTTCTCTAACTGGAACAGTGGTTGTGTGTAGCAGTGTTGGTAGCACCATGTTCTCTAACTGGAACAGTGGTTGTGTGCAGCAGTGTTGGTAGCATCATGTTCTCTAACTGGAACAGTGGTTGTGTGTAGCAGTGTTGGTAGCACCATGTTCTCTAACTGGAACAGTGGTTGTGTGCAGCAGTGTTGGTAGCACCATGTTCTCTAACTGGAACAGTGGTTGTGTGTAGCAGTGTTGGTAGCACCATGTTCTCTAACTGGAACAGTGGTTGTGTGCAGCAGTGTTGGTAGCACCATGTTCTCTAACTGGAACAGTGGTTGTGTGTAGCAGTGTTGGTAGCACCATGTTCTCTAACTGGAACAGTGGTTGTGTGTAGCAGTGTTGGTAGCACCATGTTCTCTAACTGGAACAGTGGTTGTGTGCAGCAGTGTTGGTAGCACCATGTTCTCTAACTGGAACAGTGGTTGTGTGCAGCAGTGTTGGTAGCACCATGTTATCTAACTGGAACAGTGGTTGTGTGCAGCAGTGTTGGTAGCACCATGTTCTCTAACTGGAACAGTGGTTGTGTGTAGCAGTGTTGGTAGCATCATGTTCTCTAACTGGAACAGTGGTTGTGTGTAGCACTGTTGGTAGCACCATGTTCTCTAACTGGAACAGTGGTTGTGTGTAGCAGTGTTGGTAGCACCATGTTCTCTAACTGGAACAGTGGTTGTGTGTAGCAGTGTTGGTAGCATCATGTTCTCTAACTGGAACAGTGGTTGTGTGTAGCAGTGTTGGTAGCATCATGTTCTCTAACTGGAACAGTGGTTGTGTGTAGCAGTGTTGGTAGCACCATGTTCTCTAACTGGAACAGTGGTTGTGTGTAGCAGTGTTGGTAGCACCATGTTCTCTAACTGGAACAGTGGTTGTGTGTAGCAGTGTTGGTAGCACCATGTTCTCTAACTGGAACAGTGGTTGTGTGTAGCAGTGTTGGTAGCATCATGTTCTCTAACTGGAACAGTGGTTGTGTGTAGCAGTGTTGGTAGCACCATGTTCTCTAACTGGAACAGTGGTTGTGTGTAGCAGTGTTGGTTGCACCATGTTCTCTAACTGGAACAGTGGTTGTGTGTAGCAGTGTTGGTAGCATCATGTTCTCTAACTGGAACAGTGGTTGTGTGTAGCAGTGTTGGTAGCACCATGTTCTCTAACTGGAACAGTGGTTGTGTGTAGCAGTGTTGGTAGCACCATGTTCTCTAACTGGAACAGTGGTTGTGTGCAGCAGTGTTGGTAGCACCATGTTCTCTAACTGGAACAGTGGTTGTGTGCAGCAGTGTTGGTAGCACCATGTTCTCTAACTGGAACAGTGGTTGTGTGTAGCAGTGTTGGTAGCACCATGTTCTCTAACTGGAACAGTGGTTGTGTGTAGCAGTGTTGGTAGCACCATGTTCTCTAACTGGAACAGTGGTTGTGTGTAGCAGTGTTGGTAGCATCATGTTCTCTAACTGGAACAGTGGTTGTGTGTAGCAGTGTTGGTAGCACCATGTTCTCTAACTGGAACAGTGGTTGTGTGTAGCAGTGTTGGTAGCATCATGTTCTCTAACTGGAACAGTGGTTGTGTGTAGCAGTGTTGGTAGCACCATGTTCTCTAACTGGAACAGTGGTTGTGTGCAGCAGTGTTGGTAGCACCATGTTCTCTAACTGGAACAGTGGTTGTGTGTAGCAGTGTTGGTAGCACCATGTTCTCTAACTGGAACAGTGGTTGTGTGCAGCAGTGTTGGTAGCACCATGTTCTCTAACTGGAACAGTGGTTGTGTGTAGCAGTGTTGGTAGCACCATGTTCTCTAACTGGAACAGTGGTTGTGTGCAGCAGTGTTGGTAGCATCATGTTCTCTAACTGGAACAGTGGTTGTGTGTAGCAGTGTTGGTAGCACCATGTTCTCTAACTGGAACAGTGGTTGTGTGCAGCAGTGTTGGTAGCACCATGTTCTCTAACTGGAACAGTGGTTGTGTGTAGCAGTGTTGGTAGCACCATGTTCTCTAACTGGAACAGTGGTTGTGTGCAGCAGTGTTGGTAGCACCATGTTCTCTAACTGGAACAGTGGTTGTGTGTAGCAGTGTTGGTAGCACCATGTTCTCTAACTGGAACAGTGGTTGTGTGTAGCAGTGTTGGTAGCACCATGTTCTCTAACTGGAACAGTGGTTGTGTGCAGCAGTGTTGGTAGCACCATGTTCTCTAACTGGAACAGTGGTTGTGTGCAGCAGTGTTGGTAGCACCATGTTATCTAACTGGAACAGTGGTTGTGTGCAGCAGTGTTGGTAGCACCATGTTCTCTAACTGGAACAGTGGTTGTGTGTAGCAGTGTTGGTAGCATCATGTTCTCTAACTGGAACAGTGGTTGTGTGTAGCAGTGTTGGTAGCACCATGTTCTCTAACTGGAACAGTGGTTGTGTGTAGCAGTGTTGGTAGCACCATGTTCTCTAACTGGAACAGTGGTTGTGTGTAGCAGTGTTGGTAGCATCATGTTCTCTAACTGGAACAGTGGTTGTGTGTAGCAGTGTTGGTAGCATCATGTTCTCTAACTGGAACAGTGGTTGTGTGTAGCAGTGTTGGTAGCACCATGTTCTCTAACTGGAACAGTGGTTGTGTGTAGCAGTGTTGGTAGCACCATGTTCTCTAACTGGAACAGTGGTTGTGTGTAGCAGTGTTGGTAGCACCATGTTCTCTAACTGGAACAGTGGTTGTGTGTAGCAGTGTTGGTAGCATCATGTTCTCTAACTGGAACAGTGGTTGTGTGTAGCAGTGTTGGTAGCACCATGTTCTCTAACTGGAACAGTGGTTGTGTGTAGCAGTGTTGGTTGCACCATGTTCTCTAACTGGAACAGTGGTTGTGTGTAGCAGTGTTGGTAGCATCATGTTCTCTAACTGGAACAGTGGTTGTGTGTAGCAGTGTTGGTAGCACCATGTTCTCTAACTGGAACAGTGGTTGTGTGTAGCAGTGTTGGTAGCACCATGTTCTCTAACTGGAACAGTGGTTGTGTGCAGCAGTGTTGGTAGCACCATGTTCTCTAACTGGAACAGTGGTTGTGTGCAGCAGTGTTGGTAGCACCATGTTCTCTAACTGGAACAGTGGTTGTGTGTAGCAGTGTTGGTAGCACCATGTTCTCTAACTGGAACAGTGGTTGTGTGTAGCAGTGTTGGTAGCACCATGTTCTCTAACTGGAACAGTGGTTGTGTGTAGCAGTGTTGGTAGCATCATGTTCTCTAACTGGAACAGTGGTTGTGTGTAGCAGTGTTGGTAGCACCATGTTCTCTAACTGGAACAGTGGTTGTGTGTAGCAGTGTTGGTAGCATCATGTTCTCTAACTGGAACAGTGGTTGTGTGTAGCAGTGTTGGTAGCACCATGTTCTCTAACTGGAACAGTGGTTGTGTGTAGCAGTGTTGGTAGCACCATGTTCTCTAACTGGAACAGTGGTTGTGTGTAGCAGTGTTGGTAGCACCATGTTCTCTAACTGGAACAGTGGTTGTGTGTAGCAGTGTTGGTAGCATCATGTTCTCTAACTGGAACAGTGGTTGTGTGTAGCAGTGTTGGTAGCACCATGTTCTCTAACTGGAACAGTGGTTGTGTGTAGCAGTGTTGGTAGCACCATGTTCTCTAACTGGAACAGTGGTTGTGTGTAGCAGTGTTGGTAGCACCATGTTCTCTAACTGGAACAGTGGTTGTGTGTAGCAGTGTTGGTAGCACCATGTTCTCTAACTGGAACAGTGGTTGTGTGTAGCAGTGTTGGTAGCACCATGTTCTCTAACTGGAACAGTGGTTGTGTGCAGCAGTGTTGGTAGCACCATGTTCTCTAACTGGAACAGTGGTTGTGTGTAGCAGTGTTGGTAGCACCATGTTCTCTAACTGGAACAGTGGTTGTGTGCAGCAGTGTTGGTAGCATCATGTTCTCTAACTGGAACAGTGGTTGTGTGTAGCAGTGTTGGTAGCACCATGTTCTCTAACTGGAACAGTGGTTGTGTGCAGCAGTGTTGGTAGCACCATGTTCTCTAACTGGAACAGTGGTTGTGTGTAGCAGTGTTGGTAGCACCATGTTCTCTAACTGGAACAGTGGTTGTGTGCAGCAGTGTTGGTAGCACCATGTTCTCTAACTGGAACAGTGGTTGTGTGTAGCAGTGTTGGTAGCACCATGTTCTCTAACTGGAACAGTGGTTGTGTGTAGCAGTGTTGGTAGCACCATGTTCTCTAACTGGAACAGTGGTTGTGTGCAGCAGTGTTGGTAGCACCATGTTCTCTAACTGGAACAGTGGTTGTGTGCAGCAGTGTTGGTAGCACCATGTTATCTAACTGGAACAGTGGTTGTGTGTAGCAGTGTTGGTAGCACCATGTTCTCTAACTGGAACAGTGGTTGTGTGTAGCAGTGTTGGTAGCATCATGTTCTCTAACTGGAACAGTGGTTGTGTGTAGCAGTGTTGGTAGCACCATGTTCTCTAACTGGAACAGTGGTTGTGTGTAGCAGTGTTGGTAGCACCATGTTCTCTAACTGGAACAGTGGTTGTGTGTAGCAGTGTTGGTAGCATCATGTTCTCTAACTGGAACAGTGGTTGTGTGTAGCAGTGTTGGTAGCATCATGTTCTCTAACTGGAACAGTGGTTGTGTGTAGCAGTGTTGGTAGCACCATGTTCTCTAACTGGAACAGTGGTTGTGTGTAGCAGTGTTGGTAGCACCATGTTCTCTAACTGGAACAGTGGTTGTGTGTAGCAGTGTTGGTAGCACCATGTTCTCTAACTGGAACAGTGGTTGTGTGTAGCAGTGTTGGTAGCACCATGTTCTCTAACTGGAACAGTGGTTGTGTGTAGCAGTGTTGGTAGCATCATGTTCTCTAACTGGAACAGTGGTTGTGTGTAGCAGTGTTGGTAGCACCATGTTCTCTAACTGGAACAGTGGTTGTGTGTAGCAGTGTTGGTAGCATCATGTTCTCTAACTGGAACAGTGGTTGTGTGTAGCAGTGTTGGTAGCACCATGTTCTCTAACTGGAACAGTGGTTGTGTGTAGCAGTGTTGGTAGCACCATGTTCTCTAACTGGAACAGTGGTTGTGTGCAGCAGTGTTGGTAGCACCATGTTCTCTAACTGGAACAGTGGTTGTGTGCAGCAGTGTTGGTAGCACCATGTTCTCTAACTGGAACAGTGGTTGTGTGTAGCAGTGTTGGTAGCACCATGTTCTCTAACTGGAACAGTGGTTGTGTGTAGCAGTGTTGGTAGCACCATGTTCTCTAACTGGAACAGTGGTTGTGTGTAGCAGTGTTGGTAGCATCATGTTCTCTAACTGGAACAGTGGTTGTGTGTAGCAGTGTTGGTAGCACCATGTTCTCTAACTGGAACAGTGGTTGTGTGTAGCAGTGTTGGTAGCATCATGTTCTCTAACTGGAACAGTGGTTGTGTGTAGCAGTGTTGGTAGCACCATGTTCTCTAACTGGAACAGTGGTTGTGTGTAGCAGTGTTGGTAGCACCATGTTCTCTAACTGGAACAGTGGTTGTGTGTAGCAGTGTTGGTAGCACCATGTTCTCTAACTGGAACAGTGGTTGTGTGTAGCAGTGTTGGTAGCATCATGTTCTCTAACTGGAACAGTGGTTGTGTGTAGCAGTGTTGGTAGCACCATGTTCTCTAACTGGAACAGTGGTTGTGTGTAGCAGTGTTGGTAGCATCATGTTCTCTAACTGGAACAGTGGTTGTGTGTAGCAGTGTTGGTAGCACCATGTTCTCTAACTGGAACAGTGGTTGTGTGTAGCAGTGTTGGTAGCACCATGTTCTCTAACTGGAACAGTGGTTGTGTGTAGCAGTGTTGGTAGCACCATGTTCTCTAACTGGAACAGTGGTTGTGTGTAGCAGTGTTGGTAGCACCATGTTCTCTAACTGGAACAGTGGTTGTGTGTAGCAGTGTTGGTAGCACCATGTTCTCTAACTGGAACAGTGGTTGTGTGTAGCAGTGTTGGTAGCACCATGTTCTCTAACTGGAACAGTGGTTGTGTGTAGCAGTGTTGGTAGCATCATGTTCTCTAACTGGAACAGTGGTTGTGTGTAGCAGTGTTGGTAGCACCATGTTCTCTAACTGGAACAGTGGTTGTGTGTAGCAGTGTTGGTAGCACCATGTTATCTAACTGGAACAGTGGTTGTGTGTAGCAGTGTTGGTAGCATCATGTTCTCTAACTGGAACAGTGGTTGTGTGTAGCAGTGTTGGTAGCATCATGTTCTCTAACTGGAACAGTGGTTGTGTGTAGCAGTGTTGGTAGCACCATGTTCTCTAACTGGAACAGTGGTTGTGTGTAGCAGTGTTGGTAGCACCATGTTCTCTAACTGGAACAGTGGTTGTGTGTAGCAGTGTTGGTAGCACCATGTTCTCTAACTGGAACAGTGGTTGTGTGTAGCAGTGTTGGTAGCACCATGTTCTCTAACTGGAACAGTGGTTGTGTGTAGCAGTGTTGGTAGCACCATGTTATCTAACTGGAACAGTGGTTGTGTGTACCAGTGTTGGTAGCATCATGTTCTCTAACTGGAACAGTGGTTGTGTGTAGCAGTGTTGGTAGCACCATGTTCTCTAACTGGAACAGTGGTTGTGTGTAGCAGTGTTGGTAGCACCATGTTATCTAACTGGAACAGTGGTTGTGTGTAGCAGTGTTGGTAGCACCATGTTCTCTAACTGGAACAGTGGTTGTGTGTAGCAGTGTTGGTAGCATCATGTTCTCTAACTGGAACAGTGGTTGTGTGTAGCAGTGTTGGTAGCATCATGTTCTCTAACTGGAACAGTGGTTGTGTGTAGCAGTGTTGGTAGCACCATGTTCTCTAACTGGAACAGTGGTTGTGTGTAGCAGTGTTGGTAGCACCATGTTCTCTAACTGGAACAGTGGTTGTGTGTAGCAGTGTTGGTAGCACCATGTTCTCTAACTGGAACAGTGGTTGTGTGTAGCAGTGTTGGTAGCATCATGTTCTCTAACTGGAACAGTGGTTGTGTGTAGCAGTGTTGGTAGCACCATGTTCTCTAACTGGAACAGTGGTTGTGTGTAGCAGTGTTGGTTGCACCATGTTCTCTAACTGGAACAGTGGTTGTGTGTAGCAGTGTTGGTAGCATCATGTTCTCTAACTGGAACAGTGGTTGTGTGTAGCAGTGTTGGTAGCACCATGTTCTCTAACTGGAACAGTGGTTGTGTGTAGCAGTGTTGGTAGCACCATGTTCTCTAACTGGAACAGTGGTTGTGTGCAGCAGTGTTGGTAGCACCATGTTCTCTAACTGGAACAGTGGTTGTGTGCAGCAGTGTTGGTAGCACCATGTTCTCTAACTGGAACAGTGGTTGTGTGTAGCAGTGTTGGTAGCACCATGTTCTCTAACTGGAACAGTGGTTGTGTGTAGCAGTGTTGGTAGCACCATGTTCTCTAACTGGAACAGTGGTTGTGTGTAGCAGTGTTGGTAGCATCATGTTCTCTAACTGGAACAGTGGTTGTGTGTAGCAGTGTTGGTAGCACCATGTTCTCTAACTGGAACAGTGGTTGTGTGTAGCAGTGTTGGTAGCATCATGTTCTCTAACTGGAACAGTGGTTGTGTGTAGCAGTGTTGGTAGCACCATGTTCTCTAACTGGAACCGTGGTTGTGTGTAGCAGTGTTGGTAGCACCATGTTCTCTAACTGGAACAGTGGTTGTGTGTAGCAGTGTTGGTAGCACCATGTTCTCTAACTGGAACAGTGGTTGTGTGTAGCAGTGTTGGTAGCATCATGTTCTCTAACTGGAACAGTGGTTGTGTGTAGCAGTGTTGGTAGCACCATGTTCTCTAACTGGAACAGTGGTTGTGTGTAGCAGTGTTGGTAGCACCATGTTCTCTAACTGGAACAGTGGTTGTGTGTAGCAGTGTTGGTAGCACCATGTTCTCTAACTGGAACAGTGGTTGTGTGTAGCAGTGTTGGTAGCACCATGTTCTCTAACTGGAACAGTGGTTGTGTGTAGCAGTGTTGGTAGCACCATGTTCTCTAACTGGAACAGTGGTTGTGTGCAGCAGTGTTGGTAGCACCATGTTCTCTAACTGGAACAGTGGTTGTGTGTAGCAGTGTTGGTAGCACCATGTTCTCTAACTGGAACAGTGGTTGTGTGCAGCAGTGTTGGTAGCATCATGTTCTCTAACTGGAACAGTGGTTGTGTGTAGCAGTGTTGGTAGCACCATGTTCTCTAACTGGAACAGTGGTTGTGTGCAGCAGTGTTGGTAGCACCATGTTCTCTAACTGGAACAGTGGTTGTGTGTAGCAGTGTTGGTAGCACCATGTTCTCTAACTGGAACAGTGGTTGTGTGCAGCAGTGTTGGTAGCACCATGTTCTCTAACTGGAACAGTGGTTGTGTGTAGCAGTGTTGGTAGCACCATGTTCTCTAACTGGAACAGTGGTTGTGTGTAGCAGTGTTGGTAGCACCATGTTCTCTAACTGGAACAGTGGTTGTGTGCAGCAGTGTTGGTAGCACCATGTTCTCTAACTGGAACAGTGGTTGTGTGCAGCAGTGTTGGTAGCACCATGTTATCTAACTGGAACAGTGGTTGTGTGTAGCAGTGTTGGTAGCACCATGTTCTCTAACTGGAACAGTGGTTGTGTGTAGCAGTGTTGGTAGCATCATGTTCTCTAACTGGAACAGTGGTTGTGTGTAGCAGTGTTGGTAGCACCATGTTCTCTAACTGGAACAGTGGTTGTGTGTAGCAGTGTTGGTAGCATCATGTTCTCTAACTGGAACAGTGGTTGTGTGTAGCAGTGTTGGTAGCACCATGTTCTCTAACTGGAACAGTGGTTGTGTGTAGCAGTGTTGGTAGCACCATGTTCTCTAACTGGAACAGTGGTTGTGTGTAGCAGTGTTGGTAGCACCATGTTCTCTAACTGGAACAGTGGTTGTGTGTAGCAGTGTTGGTAGCACCATGTTCTCTAACTGGAACAGTGGTTGTGTGTAGCAGTGTTGGTAGCACCATGTTCTCTAACTGGAACAGTGGTTGTGTGTAGCAGTGTTGGTAGCACCATGTTCTCTAACTGGAACAGTGGTTGTGTGTAGCAGTGTTGGTAGCATCATGTTCTCTAACTGGAACAGTGGTTGTGTGTAGCAGTGTTGGTAGCACCATGTTCTCTAACTGGAACAGTGGTTGTGTGTAGCAGTGTTGGTAGCACCATGTTATCTAACTGGAACAGTGGTTGTGTGTAGCAGTGTTGGTAGCATCATGTTCTCTAACTGGAACAGTGGTTGTGTGTAGCAGTGTTGGTAGCATCATGTTCTCTAACTGGAACAGTGGTTGTGTGTAGCAGTGTTGGTAGCACCATGTTCTCTAACTGGAACAGTGGTTGTGTGTAGCAGTGTTGGTAGCACCATGTTCTCTAACTGGAACAGTGGTTGTGTGTAGCAGTGTTGGTAGCACCATGTTCTCTAACTGGAACAGTGGTTGTGTGTAGCAGTGTTGGTAGCACCATGTTCTCTAACTGGAACAGTGGTTGTGTGTAGCAGTGTTGGTAGCACCATGTTATCTAACTGGAACAGTGGTTGTGTGTACCAGTGTTGGTAGCATCATGTTCTCTAACTGGAACAGTGGTTGTGTGTAGCAGTGTTGGTAGCACCATGTTCTCTAACTGGAACAGTGGTTGTGTGTAGCAGTGTTGGTAGCACCATGTTATCTAACTGGAACAGTGGTTGTGTGTAGCAGTGTTGGTAGCACCATGTTCTCTAACTGGAACAGTGGTTGTGTG
This sequence comes from Salvelinus alpinus, assembly GCF_045679555.1. NCBI lineage: Eukaryota > Metazoa > Chordata > Actinopteri > Salmoniformes > Salmonidae > Salvelinus > Salvelinus alpinus. Next base: position 81,498,606 of record NC_092088.1, on the reverse strand, counting down.
TAGCAGTGTTGGTAGCACCATGTTCTCTAACTGGAACAGTGGTTGTGTGTAGCAGTGTTGGTAGCACCATGTTATCTAACTGGAACAGTGGTTGTGTGTAGCAGTGTTGGTAGCATCATGTTCTCTAACTGGAACAGTGGTTGTGTGTAGCAGTGTTGGTAGCATCATGTTCTCTAACTGGAACAGTGGTTGTGTGCAGCAGTGTTGGTAGCACCATGTTCTCTAACTGGAACAGTGGTTGTGTGCAGCAGTGTTGGTAGCACCATGTTCTCTAACTGGAACAGTGGTTGTGTGTAGCAGTGTTGGTAGCACCATGTTCTCTAACTGGAACAGTGGTTGTGTGTAGCAGTGTTGGTAGCACCATGTTCTCTAACTGGAACAGTGGTTGTGTGTAGCAGTGTTGGTAGTACCATGTTCTCTAACTGGAACAGTGGTTGTGTGTAGCAGTGTTGGTAGCATCATGTTCTCTAACTGGAACAGTGGTTGTGTGTAGCAGTGTTGGTAGCACCATGTTCTCTAACTGGAACAGTGGTTGTGTGTAGCAGTGTTGGTAGCACCATGTTCTCTAACTGGAACAGTGGTTGTGTGTAGCAGTGTTGGTAGCACCATGTTCTCTAACTGGAACAGTGGTTGTGTGTAGCAGTGTTGGTAGCACCATGTTCTCTAACTGGAACAGTGGTTGTGTGTAGCAGTGTTGGTAGCACCATGTTCTCTAACTGGAACAGTGGTTGTGTGTAGCAGTGTTGGTAGCACCATGTTATCTAACTGGAACAGTGGTTGTGTGTAGCAGTGTTGGTAGCACCATGTTATCTAACTGGAACAGTGGTTGTGTGTAGCAGTGTTGGTAGCATCATGTTCTCTAACTGGAACAGTGGTTGTGTGTAGCAGTGTTGGTAGCACCATGTTCTCTAACTGGAACAGTGGTTGTGTGTAGCAGTGTTGGTAGCATCATGTTCTCTAACTGGAACAGTGGTTGTGTGTAGCAGTGTTGGTAGCACCATGTTCTCTAACTGGAACAGTGGTTGTGTGTAGCAGTGTTGGTAGCACCATGTTCTCTAACTGGAACAGTGGTTGTGTGTAGCAGTGTTGGTAGCACCATGTTCTCTAACTGGAACAGTGGTTGTGTGCAGCAGTGTTGGTAGCATCATGTTCTCTAACTGGAACAGTGGTTGTGTGTAGCAGTGTTGGTAGCACCATGTTCTCTAACTGGAACAGTGTTTGTTTGTAGCAGTGTTGGTAGCACCATGTTCTCTAACTGGAACAGTGGTTGTGTGTAGCAGTGTTGGTAGCTCCATGTTCTCTAACTGGAACAGTGGTTGTGTGCAGCAGTGTTGGTAGCATCATGTTCTCTAACTGGAACAGTGGTTGTGTGTAGCAGTGTTGGTAGCACCATGTTCTCTAACTGGAACAGTGGTTGTGTGTAGCAGTGTTGGTAGCACCATGTTCTCTAACTGGAACAGTGGTTGTGTGTAGCAGTGTTGGTAGCATCATGTTCTCTAACTGGAACAGTGGTTGTGTGTAGCAGTGTTGGTAGCACCATGTTCTCTAACTGGAACAGTGGTTGTGTGTAGCAGTGTTGGTAGCATCATGTTCTCTAACTGGAACAGTGGTTGTGTGTAGCAGTGTTGGTAGCACCATGTTCTCTAACTGGAACAGTGGTTGTGTGTAGCAGTGTTGGTAGCATCATGTTCTCTAACTGGAACAGTGGTTGTGTGTAGCAGTGTTGGTAGCATCATGTTCTCTAACTGGAACAGTGGTTGTGTGTAGCAGTGTTGGTAGCACCATGTTCTCTAACTGGAACAGTGGTTGTGTGTAGCAGTGTTGGTAGCACCATGTTCTCTAACTGGAACAGTGGTTGTGTGTAGCAGTGTTGGTAGCACCATGTTCTCTAACTGGAACAGTGGTTGTGTGTAGCAGTGTTGGTAGCACCATGTTCTCTAACTGGAACAGTGGTTGTGTGCAGCAGTGTTGGTAGCATCATTGTAACGGGTGTCGCTCTCCTCATCCTCGGAAGAGGTGAGGAGAGAAGGATCTTCAGACCAAAACGCAGGCTCAGGGAAATAAGCCATCTTTATTATAAATTACGATGGCACACGAAACGAAACAAAACACTTTCCAAACTACAAAATAAGAAAACGACGTAGACGCAACCTGAACATAAACTTACATAACTAAACATAAACTTACGTACAGGAAACGGACGACATCGAAACGAAACAAACAAACGCTACAGTCCCATGTGGTACGAACATACATACAGACATAGGAGACAATCACCCACAACGAACACTGTGACAACGCCTACCTAAATATGACTCTTAATTAGAGGAACGCCAAACACCTGCCTCTAATTAAGAGCCATACCAGGCAACCCAAAACCAACACAGAAACAGAAAACATAGAATGCCCACCCAACCTCACGTCCTGACCAACTAACACACAAAAACTAACATAAATAGGTCAGGAACGTGACAGTACCCCCCCCACAAGGTGCGAACTCCGGACGCACCAGCACAAAATCTAGGGGAGGGTCTGGGTGGGCATCTAACCACGGTGGTGGTTCAGGCTCGGGGCGCGGTTCCCACCCCACCATAATCCATCCTAACTTCCTCCCTCCAAGAATGTCCACCCTCTTTTGACCCCCACAAAATTCCCTTAACAACATATCTAATAGGGACAACCCCGGGACAGAGAGATAAATCAAGAAAGAGGGATAGATAAGAATATAGAGATAGATGAAGATAGAGAGGGAGATTAGGATAGAGGGGCAACTCCGGACTGAAAGGCAGCTCCGGACAGAGAGACAGCTCTGGACTGATGGGCAGTTCTGGGTATCCAGCCTTTTCAGGCTGAAGGGCAGCTCATGGCTGACTGACGAATCTCGATGCTCATGGCTGGCTGACGGCTCTCGACGCTCATGGCAGGCTGACGGCTCTCGACGCTCATGGCAGGCTGACGGCTCTGGACGCTCATGGCAGGCTGACGGCTCTGGACGCTCATGGCATGCTGACGGCTCTGGACGCTCATGGCAGGCTGACGGCTCTGGACGCTCATGGCAGGCTGACGGCTCTGGACGCTCATGGCAGGCTGACGGCTCTGGACGCTCATGGCAGGCTGACGGCTCTGGCTGCTCATGGCTCTCTGACGGCTCTGGCTGCTCATGGCTCTCTGACGGCTCTGGCTGCTCATGGCTCTCTGACGGCTCTGGCTGCTCATGGCTCTCTGACGGCTCTGGCTGCTCATGGCTCTCTGACGGCTCTGGCTGCTCATGGCTCGCTGACGGATCTGGCAGATCCTGTCTGATTGGCGGCTCTGGCAGATCCTGTCTGATTGGCGGCTCTGGCAGATCCTGTCTGGTTGGCGGCTCTGGCAGATCCTGTCTGGTTGGCGGCTCTGGCAGATCCTGTCTGACGGGCGGCTCTAGCGGCTCCTGTCTGGCGGACGGCTCTAGCGGCTCCTGTCTGGCGGACGGCTCTGTAGGCTCATGGCAGACGGGCGGCTTTGCAGGCTCATGGCAGACGGGCGGCTTTGCAGGCTCATTGCAGACGGATGGCTCAGACGGCGCTGGGGAGACGGATGGCTCAGATGGCGCTGGGGAGACGGATGGCTCAGATGGCGCTGGGGAGACGGATGGCTCAGACGGCGCTCGGGAGACGGATGGCTCAGATGGCGCTCGGGAGACGAATGGCTCAGATGGCGCTGGGGAGACGGATGGCTCTGGCCGGATAAGGCGCACTGTAGACCTGGTGCGTGGTGCCGGAACTGGAGGCACCGGGCTAAGGACACGCACCTTCATACTAGTGCGGGGAGCAGGGACAGGGCACACTGGACTCTCAAAGCCCACTCTATACCTGGTGCGTGGTACCGGCACTGGTGACACCGGGCTGAGGGCAAGCACATCAGGATTAGTAGGGGGAGAAGAAACAGTGTGTACAGGGCTCTGGAGACGCACAGGAGGCTTAGTGCGTGGTGCCGGAACTGGAGGCACCGAACTGGATACACGCACTATAGGGAGAGTGCGTGGAGGAGGAACAGGGCTCTGGAAATGCACTGGTAGCCTAGTGCGTAGTGTAGGCACTGTAGGTACTAGGCTGGGGCGGGGAGGTGGCGCCGGAAATACCGGACCGTGCAGGCGTACTGGCTCTCTTGAGCATTGAGCCTGCCCAACCTTACCTGGTTGAATGCTCCCGGTCGCCCGACCAGTGCGGGGAGGTGGAATAACCCGCACCGGGCTGTGTAGGCGAACCGGGGAAACCATGCGTAAGGCAGGTGCCATGTATGCCGGCCCGAGGAGACGCACTGGAGACCAGACGCGTTGAGCCGGCCTCATGACACCTGGCTCAATGCCCAATCTAGCCCTACCAGTGCGGGGAGGTGGAATAACCCGCACCGGGCTATGCACACGTACAGGAGACACCGTGCGCTCTACTGCGTAACACGGTGTCTGCCCGTACTCCCGCTCTCCACGGTTAGCCTGGGAAGTGGGCGCAGGTCTCCTACCTGCCCTTGGCCCACAACCCCTTAGCCCCCCCCCAAGAAATTTTTGGGAGTTACTCACGGGCTTTTCGGGCTTCCGTGCAAGACGCGTCCCCTCATAACGCCGGTTCCCTTCTCCGGTTGCCTCTGTTCTCCTCAGTGCCTCCACCTGTTCCCATGGGAGGCGATCCCTTCCAGCCAGGATCTCCTCCCATGTGTAGCAACCTTTACCGTCCAATACATCGTCCCAAGTCCATTCCTCCTTCTTTCGCTGTCCCTTACTCCGTTTACACCGCTGCTTGGCTCTGGATTGGTGGGTGATTCTGTAACGGGTGTCGCTCTCCTCATCCTCGGAAGAGGTGAGGAGAGAAGGATCTTCAGACCAAAACGCAGGCTCAGGGAAATAAGCCATCTTTATTATAAATTACGATGGCACACGAAACGAAACAAAACACTTTCCAAACTACAAAATAAGAAAACGACGTAGACGCAACCTGAACATAAACTTACATAACTAAACATAAACTTACGTACAGGAAACGGACGACATCGAAACGAAACAAACAAACGCTACAGTCCCATGTGGTACGAACATACATACAGACATAGGAGACAATCACCCACAACGAACACTGTGACAACGCCTACCTAAATATGACTCTTAATTAGAGGAACGCCAAACACCTGCCTCTAATTAAGAGCCATACCAGGCAACCCAAAACCAACACAGAAACAGAAAACATAGAATGCCCACCCAACCTCACGTCCTGACCAACTAACACACAAAAACTAACATAAATAGGTCAGGAACGTGACAATCATGTTCTCTAACTGGAACAGTGGTTGTGTGTAGCAGTGTTGGTAGCACCATGTTCTCTAACTGGAACAGTGGTTGTGTGTAGCAGTGTTGGTAGCACCATGTTCTCTAACTGGAACAGTGGTTGTGTGTAGCAGTGTTGGTAGGACCATGTTCTCTAACTGGAACAGTGGTTGTGTGTAGCAGTGTTGGTAGCATCATGTTCTCTAACTGGAACAGTGGTTGTGTGTAGCAGTGTTGGTAGCATCATGTTCTCTAACTGGAACAGTGGTTGTGTGTAGCAGTGTTGGTAGCACCATGTTCTCTAACTGGAACAGTGGTTGTGTGTAGCAGTGTTGGTAGCATCATGTTCTCTAACTGGAACAGTGGTTGTGTGTAGCAGTGTTGGTAGCACCATGTTCTCTAACTGGAACAGTGGTTGTGTGTAGCAGTGTTGGTAGCTCCATCAGTAGAGTGTTACACTGAGGGCTACAGAGGCTTGTCACAGAGCCTGGCCTGTTAACACACACAGTGGAGCACCAAATAACTGTCACCAATGCAAGAGTTAAGAGTTGCAGTGTCAGAGTTACAGCCCCCAGAAACATATGCAGGCCCCCGGGCCCTAGCCCTCCGCAATTGTCAAACGGGATACAATTAGATAGCATTCTGGCAGAGCGAATTAGCATAGTTATACAAACAGTGGCTGCTAAAGGGTTGGCACAAGAGAGGACAAAATGGGCCCCCTTAAAGCACAGTATTAAACACACACAATTACACATAAACACACACTTATACATAAACACACACAATTATACATAAACACACTTACACAAACACACACACTTATACATGAGCACACACACTTACACATAAATTCTATGGTATAGACGGTGGTATACATGGTGTAGATGGTATAGGTGATTGTATAGATCGTATAGCCGATGGTATACATGGTAAAGCTTATGGTATAGATGGTATAGCTGGTATAGATGATGGTACAGATGGTATAGCTGACGGTATAGCTGATGGCATAGCTGATGGTATAAATGGCATAGATGATGGTACAGATGCTATAGATGATGAAATAGATGGTATAAATGATGGTGCTGATGGTGTAGCCAATGGTATAGATGGTATATCTGATGGTATAAATTATGGTATAGATGGTATATATGGTATAGCTGATGGTATAGATGATGGTATAGCCGATGGAGTAGCTAAAGGTATAGATGATGGTATAGATCGTATATAAAGTATAGCTGATGGTATAGATGGTAAAGCTGACAGTATAGCTGATGGTATAGATGGTATAGCTGATGGTATAGATGGCATAGATGGTGGTATAGCTGATATATATATGGTAAGGCTGATGGTATATATGGTATAGCTGACGGTACAGAAGGTATAGATGTTATAGCCGATGGTATAGTTGGAAAAGCCAATGGTACAGATGGTAAAGCTAATTGAACAGATGATGGTATAGATGGTATAGCTGATGGTATCGATGGTAAAGCCAATGGTATAGCTGATGGTATAACCGATGGTACAGTCGATGGTATAAATGGTACATCTGATGCAATAGCTGATGGTATTGATGGATAGACGGTGTTGCTGAAGGTATAGCTGATGGTATAGACGATGGTATAGCTGATGGTATAGAGGGTATAGCTGATGGTATAGCTGATGGTATAGAGGATGGTATAGAGGGTATAGCTGATGGTATAGAGGATATAGCTGATGGTATAGATAGTATAGCCAACGGTAGAGATGATATAGCTGACGGTATAGCCAATGGTGTAGATGGTATAGCCAATGGTATAGATGGAATAGCTGATGGTATAGTCAATGGTATAGATGGAATAGCTGATGGTATAGTCAATGGTATAGATGGTAAACATGATGGTATAGCCAATGGTTAAGATGGTATAGCCGATGGCATAGATGGTATAGCCAATGGTATAGACAATGGTATAGCCAATGGTATGGATGGAATAGCCGATGGCATAGCCGATTGTATAGCCGATAGTATAGCAGATTGTAAAGAAGGTATAGTCAATGGTATAGATGGTACACACAATGGTATAGTCGATGGTGTAGATGGTATAGCTGATGTATAGATGATGGTTTAGCCAATGGTATAGATGGTATAGCTGATGGTAAAGCTGATGGTATAGATTGTGTAGCTGATGGTATTGACGGTATAGATGATGGTGCAGATGGTATAGGTGGTAGAGCTGATGGTACAGATGGTATAGCTGATGGTATAGATGGTAAAGCCAGTGGTATAGCTGACGGTATAGATGGTATAGTCACTGGTATAGCTGATGGTATAACTGGTATAGCTGATAGTATAGTTGATGGTATATCCGATGTTATAGATGGTAAAGCTGATGGTATAACCAATGGTGTAGATGGTATAGCCGATGATATAGATGGTATAGCTGATGGTATAGATGGTATAGCTGATGGTATAGATGGTAGAACTGATGGTATAGCTAATGGTATAGACAGTGTTCTAGCCAATGGTATAGCCAAAAGTATAGCTGATGGTATAGATGATGGTGTAGCTGATGGTACAGATGGTATAGCCAATAGTATAGCCAATAGTATAGATGGTATAGCCAATGGCATAGATTGTATAGCTGGTGGTATAGCTGATGGTACAGATGGAAAAGCCAATGGTATAGCTGATGGTACAGATGATATAGTCAATGCTATAGCTGATGTCATAGATGGTATAGCCAATGGTATAGCTGATGGTATAGCTAATGGTATAGCCGATGGTATTGACAATGGTATAGCCGATGTCATAGATGGTATAGTGGACGGTATAGATGGCATAGCCAACGGTATAGGTGGTATAGTCAATGGTATAGACGATATAGCTGATGGCATAGTCGATGGTATAGCCGATGGTGTAGATTATGATATAGACATTGGTATAGATGATATAGCTGATGGAATAGCCAATGGTATAGTCGACGATATAAATGGCATAGCCGATGGTATAGCCGATGGTATAGCTGATAGTACAGCCAATGGTATTGCTGATGGTATAGCCGATGGTATCAATGTTATATGCGACGGTATAGATGGCATAGCCGATGGTATAGATGTTATAGGCGATGCTATAGCCAATGATATAGCTGATGGTAGAGCCAATAGTATAGCTGATGGTATAGAGGGTATAGCTGATGGTATAGCCGATGGTAGAGCTGATGCTATTGGTATAGATGGTATAGCTGATGGTATAGATGGTATTGTCGATGGTATAGATGGTATAGCCGATGGTATAGCTGATTGTATAGATTGTGTAGCTGATGGTATAGTTGATGATATAGCTGATGGTATAGATGATGGTATAGATGGTATTGCCAATGGTATAGATGGTATAGCTGATGGTATAGATGGCATAGATGGTGGTATAGCTGATATATATATGGTAAGGCTGATGGTATATATGGTATAGCTGACGGTACAGAAGGTATAGATGTTATAGCCGATGGTATAGTTGGAAAAGCCAATGGTACAGATGGTAAAGCTAATTGAACAGATGATGGTATAGATGGTATAGCTGATGGTATCGATGGTAAAGCCAATGGTATAGCTGATGGTATAACCGATGGTACAGTCGATGGTATAAATGGTACATCTGATGCAATAGCTGATGGTATTGATGGATAGACGGTGTTGCTGAAGGTATAGCTGATGGTATAGACGATGGTATAGCTGATGGTATAGAGGGTATAGCTGATGGTATAGCTGATGGTATAGAGGATGGTATAGAGGGTATAGCTGATGGTATAGAGGATATAGCTGATGGTATAGATAGTATAGCCAACGGTAGAGATGATATAGCTGACGGTATAGCCAATGGTGTAGATGGTATAGCCAATGGTATAGATGGAATAGCTGATGGTATAGTCAATGGTATAGATGGAATAGCTGATGGTATAGTCAATGGTATAGATGGTAAACATGATGGTATAGCCAATGGTTAAGATGGTATAGCCGATGGCATAGATGGTATAGCCAATGGTATAGACAATGGTATAGCCAATGGTATGGATGGAATAGCCGATGGCATAGCCGATTGTATAGCCGATAGTATAGCAGATTGTAAAGAAGGTATAGTCAATGGTATAGATGGTACACACAATGGTATAGTCGATGGTGTAGATGGTATAGCTGATGTATAGATGATGGTTTAGCCAATGGTATAGATGGTATAGCTGATGGTAAAGCTGATGGTATAGATTGTGTAGCTGATGGTATTGACGGTATAGATGATGGTGCAGATGGTATAGGTGGTAGAGCTGATGGTACAGATGGTATAGCTGATGGTATAGATGGTAAAGCCAGTGGTATAGCTGACGGTATAGATGGTATAGTCACTGGTATAGCTGATGGTATAACTGGTATAGCTGATAGTATAGTTGATGGTATATCCGATGTTATAGATGGTAAAGCTGATGGTATAACCAATGGTGTAGATGGTATAGCCGATGATATAGATGGTATAGCTGATGGTATAGATGGTATAGCTGATGGTATAGATGGTAGAACTGATGGTATAGCTAATGGTATAGACAGTGTTCTAGCCAATGGTATAGCCAAAAGTATAGCTGATGGTATAGATGATGGTGTAGCTGATGGTACAGATGGTATAGCCAATAGTATAGCCAATAGTATAGATGGTATAGCCAATGGCATAGATTGTATAGCTGGTGGTATAGCTGATGGTACAGATGGAAAAGCCAATGGTATAGCTGATGGTACAGATGATATAGTCAATGCTATAGCTGATGTCATAGATGGTATAGCCAATGGTATAGCTGATGGTATAGCTAATGGTATAGCCGATGGTATTGACAATGGTATAGCCGATGTCATAGATGGTATAGTGGACGGTATAGATGGCATAGCCAACGGTATAGGTGGTATAGTCAATGGTATAGACGATATAGCTGATGGCATAGTCGATGGTATAGCCGATGGTGTAGATTATGATATAGACATTGGTATAGATGATATAGCTGATGGAATAGCCAATGGTATAGTCGACGATATAAATGGCATAGCCGATGGTATAGCCGATGGTATAGCTGATAGTACAGCCAATGGTATTGCTGATGGTATAGCCGATGGTATCAATGTTATATGCGACGGTATAGATGGCATAGCCGATGGTATAGATGTTATAGGCGATGCTATAGCCAATGATATAGCTGATGGTAGAGCCAATAGTATAGCTGATGGTATAGAGGGTATAGCTGATGGTATAGCCGATGGTAGAGCTGATGCTATTGGTATAGATGGTATAGCTGATGGTATAGATGGTATTGTCGATGGTATAGATGGTATAGCCGATGGTATAGCTGATTGTATAGATTGTGTAGCTGATGGTATAGTTGATGATATAGCTGATGGTATAGATGATGGTATAGATGGTATTGCCAATGGTATAGATGGTATAGCTGATGGTATAGTAGATGGTCGAAGGAGCCACATTATAAAGCCTGCCTATTTCCAGAGACTTGCTGTGTCCAAACAGAGTTCTCAATGGATGGGATCTGTAGCCCTAATTCACCCAGCTCATCCCACAGCATGCCTTACAACACCTCCTTGTAGAGCCTTATGACAGCACAGAGTGAAACCTACATGCATGGCCTAGCATGACCTATCTGTGACCTAGCAAACACCCCCAAAACCAGCCACTCCCCTCCAGTCCAAACCCTGTGTCAACAAGTCTCTCATGTCCCCAGCTAAAACCTCTTCAGCCGCACCCAGCCCTAAAGGGGAGCCATTGTGCCTGAAAACCTTGATCCTCACAGGAAACAAGGCCAGTTAAACCCCAAAACAAGCTCCCTACAAGCCCTCCTCCTATGGCCAATACAGTGTAGAGCACCTAAGTCCACACATTTGCAGGACTAATCCACCGCCAGCGTTTTGGACTCCCATTCAGGAAGAGAAGGAGCCCAAGGATTGTGGCTTGTACTCTCCTCAGGGGAGGATTTAGAGATGTGTGATGTGGAGTGGGGGTGGAGGGGGATGGGGGGAGGCTAACACAGAGGCAAGGGGCACCCCCTCTTCAGACAATGAGCTTCTGAGCTTCCCTCCCAACTCTTTCTGACAGGGACTTTTGGGGTCAGATGATTGGGCCTAGCAATGCATGAGATCAATTAAGAGTGGTTGAGAGGAGGGTTTGAAAGGCCCCTGAGGTGACCCTGCCTGGTGGTAACGACCCAATGCCTGGGAGTCCCTACCTCCAGCAGCTCTACCTCTGTCTCCCTCCCCAGGCTAATCAAGACCAGAGGTGGGTCAAGGAGCCAGATATTTATCTGAACCAGTGAATAGCTCCTCCAGCTGGGATGGTACTCAGGACGTGGTGAAGACGAGCATCCTGCTGTGGTCACTGAGGGGAACGAACAGAGATGGAAGCCCCACATTCCTACCAGAGCGAGAAGGGTTCTCTTGTACCCTCTTAACCCCAGACCCTGGTCCTGGTGACAAGGACACCTCTCTAACCCCTCACTCATCCAGCTGGGCACCTGATCAACTGCAGTTACCAAAGCAGGTCAGACAAGGTTAAGCAGGTAGGATCATCAGCTCTCTTGACAAATAACAACAACATCTAGCCTACAGCTGTCTTTTCATGTCACATCAATCTCTGTGCAGACAGAATTCTGTACACCCTCTAACACTTAGATGTAAAGATCTTTAGGAAGTAAAGATCCTTGCTTGGTTGAATGTCACAATACATCTGAATAATTACACTATTATACTGAACGGTCAGAGTGCATTTTAGAATGACCCATGACCCCTACTCCACACCAGCTAGGACTACTTGTAACTGAGATATCCTAGGGCAAGGGGACCCACTACTGGGATAGACTGCTTATTATTTCTCTCTGCTTTCAGCTCCATCAGGATAATCTGGGATGATGGTGTCTGCTGAGCTGTGTGACTTTATAAAGGGGGAATACTGGTAGGACTGGGTAGAGTCCCAGTTTATGACCTCTACCATGACCCTAGACTTGATCCCTGTGTAGCCATCTTGCTCACTGACATGACCCTCTGACCCCATAGTTATGAAGCCACAAGAATACCTAGAACTAATCAGGTGACTGTAAAGAGGGCTTGACATACACAATGAGGTACTAAGACCTCCAATCAAACAAAGTGTCCTTATTAACTCATGGATTAAATCAGGATCCATCTATGCATGTCTACATAGTTACATACCATGATTATATTATTAACATATGTACTCTTAGATTACAATAACTGCCAAAATAATGGAAACACTTGACTAAAAGAAGGTGCTTCCATACAGGTGTGGTTCCTGAGTTAATTAAGCAATTGACATCCCATCATGCTTAGGGACATGTATAAAAGTCCTGGGCAGGCCATTATTTTGGCAACCATGGCTATGCCCCAATAGGATGACAATGCCCCCATTCGCAGGGCACAAGTGGTCACTGAATGGTTTGATGAGCATGAAAATTATGTATGAAAATGTACGAATAATGCCATGGCCCGCTTCATTTATGGAATTTCTAATGGAATGGTGTCGCATCCCTCCGATAGTTCCAGACACTTGTAGAATCTATGCCAAGGTTCATTGAAGCTGTTCTGGCTCGTGGTGGCCCAACGCCCTGTTGAGGCACTTTATGTTATTTTTCTGATATCTGTTGACCCATTTTCTAAAAGACGAAAACGGAACAGGAACACAGAATGAAAAGTCCAGACCACCAGTCTTGTTCCACCATAGTCCAAAGCTAGGATATCACAACACCCCATCTTGGGTTTATTTGACAGGGAGCTAGAACAGCGACAGCAGCTTTAGCCAATCTGTTCCTATCATCACATTAGTGGAATGCTCACCCCACCGGGTGGCAGGTATGTGGGCCTGCTAAAGGCCAGGCTGATGGGGATCACATGATCACATGACCTGGCTGTCAGGCAGGCAAAGAAAGCGGCAGATCAGCTCTCAGAGTGTTTCTGGCTCTGTTGTGTGAATACTGTTGCTCAGCGCTGCCTGCTAGTGGGAGTACAGAGAGATGCGGGCCATCCCTGAGGGGGTTCCCTCTTCTTCAACCAACCTCTCTGATTTACTGACCAATTGGTTACTGAGCCTTATATAAGACGATGCAGAATGGCTGTCACCGTGACAACACAACAGAACACACTGTTTCTGTTACCATGGCACCATCTTCTCACCTCTCCTCATTTGATGGGCTTCCATGACTTAACAAAATACCATTTGTATTGCATGAGACTGTTAAATCAACACAAAAGGTGAACCTCAACCTGCCCTCAGCGATGATGGTAAAACATTGCCTGAGTGACTCACCTGAAGTGCAATTAAGGTAAATGGCAAACATTGTATAACAGGCTGTAGTCATAGGGAGGTAGTCATAGGGTACATTCACACACTTTTAAATATGCATACGGAGGATGTACTCACAGATATTCCCTGTATTGTCAAAACTGTTGAGCACCTCGTCCACTCTGATGGGCCCAAGTTTATCATTGGAAAGAATGAGAGAGAAATATCATACAGTGTGTGTGTGTGTGTGTGTGTGTGTGTGTGTGTGTGTGTGTGTGTGTGTGTGTGTGTGTGTGTGTGTGTGTGTGTGTGTGTGTGTGTGTGTGTGTGTGTGTGTGTGTGTGTGTGTGTGTGTGTGTGTGTGTGTGTGTGTGTGTGTGTGTGTGTGTGTAAGCTGCAAGGTGCTCGGCATACTCATAGGACAACAAGCATCTCAAACCCACCTGAGAAAGGCGATGTATCCTGACTGGTTGCATCATTGCCTGGTATGGCAATTGCTCGGACTCTGACCGCAAAGCACTACAGCAGGTAGTGCGTTAACGGCCCAGTACATCACTGGGGCTAAGCTGCCTGTCATCCAGGACCTCTACACCAGGCGGTGTCAGAGGAAGACCCCAGCCACCCCAGTCATAGCCTGTTCTCTTTACTACCGCATGGCAAGCGGTACCGGAAGCGGTACGTCCTCCAACCAATCAAAGCTTTTGCAGTATGATCTGAACTGTCCATCCAATCATAGAATTAGGATCAGAGAATTAACCTAGTGAGTTGTTTTGGGATTGTGCCATGGAGCATTATGTGGGTTCTATGTGTTGAGAAGCTTGGTGACATTGTTGGATAGAGATTAAGAGTGAAAAGTGATAGTTGAGCATTTTTGGGATATTATTAAAATCAAATTAGTTTTTTTGAAATTACAGGAGAGGTAGGAGGTATATTACGAATTGTTTTCTTGGTTTTAGAACTTTATATTTGTGTCCAGTTAGTGCAATTTATTTAAATTTGCCGTGCTAACTTCAATAGCTAGCTAGCTACCAGCGCGAGTGTGCAGTTTTCTTATTTAGCAAAGATGACACATAATCACTCCGGACAGACACAAGCAAAAACTTCTGATATAAATGTTGCAGCAGCCTAGGCTACAGCTAAACGTTACAAATCTGACTCGCTGTATGGGACAAAAACAATACTATTTTTCAGTCTGATCAACTGTAGGCTATTAAGAGCAGCTGCATATAGCCTATGCGCCCTGTCCATCTGGTCAGGGTAAACTAATTGGTAACGTTATGTATTTATAGTCATTTGTGTGTCAGGAGAAAATGTGAATGTGATCAAATTTAGTTTATATTCAAAATTGGGCTGCCTATGTTTTTAATCCAAAATTATTAACTGGAATTAATGAATCAACATAATAGTGGATACAGATGTGAGTACATTTTTTGTAAGGTCAACAGTTGCATAGGCTTGCATGATGCAAACACACAAAGCAAGCAGCCCTGTGAGTTCTATTGTCTATCAGTTGTTGTCTATGTGTCTGGGTAGAAGAAATCCCCCCTCCTAATCTAGTCTAAATATAATTTATATCAACAAATAGAAGGTAGCTGCAGTTTGAAAGGGTTTTCATCCCCCCCAGGAGTTTTTTCAGGAGTTGAAACCTTTTTACAACTGATTAATCACCGTCATACCGTATAGGGTCCAGAGTAGTTTGGTTAACGTATAAGGAAAAACTCCAGGCCCCAGGGGGTAAAAATTGCCCCACCGCTCTGGGACCTATGGTGCCACCAGTCTGCTTGCAGTTGTCAGTTATCGTCAGGTATGTGGGCTTTATTCAGGATCGTTTCTTGAGCTACTTTGATGTGTCAAGTGGGCGAGATGCACAGTCTGTGTTTTGAATTCATGAATTTTGATTTGTCTGAGTTCAAGTTCATAGAGAAAATCATTGTCCAAACCTATGATGGCACAGTTGTAAAAGTTGATGTGATTTAAAATTGTGCTTGTTGTTTTGGTAAGGTTACTAAATAACTAACACTGGTTGAACAAAGTAGTCATTTGACTGACACTTCGCCACTATGGCCTATTTATTGCCTTACCTCATTTGCACACACTGTATATAGACTTTTCTATTGTGTTATTGACTATATGCTTGTTTATCCCATGTGTAACTCTGTGTTGTTTGTGTCGCACTGCTTTGCTCTATCTTGGCCAGGTCACAGTTGTAAATGAGAACTTGTTCTCAACTGGCCTACCTGGTTAAAAAGGTGATTTTTTTATTTTTATAAATACACATGCAGCTCTTTCCCCAAATCCAAGGCCATATCCATGTGTAATCCAGTGCAGTACAGTGCAGTACAGTACAGAACATTCCCACCCCTATTTTCCCTGCTCTCTCAGGCCTGAATCCTAACCTGTGTGTAAGTTGAATTTCTGCGCAAATCCCCCATTGACATCAATGCATGATTAACAGGGACGTTCAAGTTACAGTACAGCCACTTATCTTGAGTAAGGATTAGGCCCTCACAAGTCACTGATTAGGGGATCTCTTCTGTCTCCAGGCTCCATTCCTTGATGTGCTGGGAACTACGCAATAACCTTTTGTCTGCCCCTGACGCTGGATGAGAGGGGGGAATGGGGGGGACCTCGTCAGACCTCTATCAAAGGGATACTATCGCCTCCTACTGCCGCTGTCATAGCATCACACCTCAGGTGAGCTAATAAACCTTACTATACACATTAACACAGTACCATAAAATAATACACAAAATGTACAATCAACTTTTAAACTGTGCGGGTGTGTGTATTCCACAGCACTACCTCGCCAAGCTGCTCACAGCCTACAGAGTAGAAAACAGAGTGCCTGGAGCCGGGCTACACATGTACGTGGAAAGACCTCAGGAAGCAATCTACACACACCTCAATGGCCACCCTGTATCTGGTGAGTAGATAGACATGAAACAGTTCCTCTACTTGACGCAGAATCGAATGAAGGCTCATTATCCCTGGATTGGGATTTGTTCACAGCCTTTGTTAAGATTTGTGTTCCTCCTGAAAGAGCAGCAGTGTGGTCAGGTTCAGGTCTCACTAGAGGAGTCAGTGTTCCTCAGGAGACAGCTGTAATAGATCATAGCTGGACGTGTGAGAGTTTACAGTGTATCCAGTAAGGAGCAGAAATCACTTTACATCACAGCAAGTCCCAGTGAGGGACTTACTCTTTACCTCTCCTTAAAGGGAAATGTCACTATTGTTCAACTTCATATTTATCATCTCCAGCACCACCCCAACATATACATATGTGAAAGTGGCATGTTTCTATGTTTTGTAGTAAAAAAAGATAGAGGAAGGTAAGTGTTTCCAATGACATCGGTGTGCATTGTGTGATTTTAACCAATTAGGAGGCATTGCCTTCTAATTGGTTGATGATGTCATTGGAAACACATCTTCCTTGGCACAATCATGTCTCGGAGCTCTACGGACAATTCCTTCGACCTCATGGGTTGGTTTTTGCTCTGACATGCACTTTCCACTGTGGGACATTATACGTATATAGGTGTTTACCTTTCCAAATCATGTCCAATCAATTGAATGTACCATAGGTGGACTCCAATCAACTTGTAAAAACATCTCAAGGATGATTAATGGGAACAGGATGCACCTGAGCTCAATTTCGAGTCTCACAGCAAAGGGTCTGAATACTTACACTTTCAGTGAAGAGGCGACTCCGGGATGCTGGCCTTCTATGCAGAATTGCAAAGAAAAAGCCATATCTCAGACTGGCCAATAAAAATAAAAGATTAAGATTGGCAAAAGAACACAAACACTGGACAGAGGAACTCTGCCTAGAAGGCCAGGACCCTGGAGTCGCCTCTTCACTGTTGACATTGAGAGTGGTGTTTTGCGGGTAGTATTTAATGAAGCTGCCAGTTGAGGACTTGTGAGGCGTCTGTTTCTCAAACTAGACACTATAATGTACTTGTCCTCTTGCTCAGTTGTGCACCGGGGCCTCCCACTCTTCTCTCTATTCTGGTTAGAGCCAGTTTGCGCTGTTCTGTGAAGGGAGTAGTACACAGCGTTGTACGAGATCTTCAGTTTATTGGCAATTTCTCACATGGAATAGCTTTCATTTCTCAGAACAAGAATAGACTGACGAGTTTCAGAAGAAAGGTCTTTGTTTCAGCCATTTTGAGCCTCTAATCGAACCCACAAATGTTGATGCTCCAGATACTCAACTAGTCTAAAGAAGGCCAGTTGTATTGCTTCTTTAAATCAGAACAGTTTTCAACTGAGCTAACATAATTGCAAAAGGGTTTTCTAATGATCAATTAGCCTTTTAAAATGATAAACTTGGATTAGCCAACACAACGTGCCATTGGAACACAGGAGTGATGGTTGCTGATATTGGGCCGCCGTATGCCTATGTAGATATTCCATTAAACATCAGTCATTTCCAGCTACAATAGTAATTTACAACATTAACAATGTCTATCTACACTGTATTTCTGATCAATTTGATGTTATTTTAAATGGACAAAAATGTTGCTTTTCTTTCAAAAACAAGGACAATTCTAAGTGACCCCAAACTTTTGAACAGTAGTGTATATACACATATATATCAACAAATTGGCGAGGGCACTAGAATAGTCTGCAGCACCCGGCCTCACTCTACTAGAATCTGAAGTCAAATGTCTACTGTTTGCTGATGATCTGGTGCTTCTGTCCCCAACCAAGGATCTACGTAAACATAACTGGTACCGTAGAATCTGTCGGGAAGGAATGGGATGCGTGGGATAACGAGCAACAGTAGTTCCGGTGTTTGTGTTTTTCGTCACTGGTTATTTGGACAAATCATGATGTCGCTGGTGTTGGCATCTTTCAAATTTCAGAAGGGCCGTAACTTGGAAAGACAGAGGGTGAGGTTCTGGTTCCCTTCCTTGTTCTCGCGTCTCTTGATATTTTCGCTTAACACTTATGGACCTATAACTTAATCGAGCAGCTGACCAATTACGCAAGACTTTAGTTCTGGGTTAACCGGGATTACCTCCTATCTAACTGACTGCACCCGCTGATGGCATCTTCCAACCCTTCGTCCAGTGAACACAATCCCCTGTCAAAAACAACCTCTGATGTGGTCATGTTGACTGAGATCAGATCAAGTCATGTAACATCCATCATGGTGACTCTCTGACCCATAATCAGTCTGAGCAAATCTGAAGTGGCACCCTATTCTCTATATAGTGCTCTAGTTAGTATATACAGTAGTGCAATGTAGATTGTAGAACACTACACAGGGAATAGGTTACTATTATGCTACACCATGAAGAAGCCTTAATCGCCATAGCTACATAAACACCAGAACTGTGATAAGAATCCCTCTAACCTGCCGACCCAGGAGTTGCAAACAGAGATTGGCAGTGTTGATATGGCACTGTGGACTCAGATTACAGGATAACATTAGTATATAGTGGTGTTCTCAGGCTGGCCTGACAGCCCACTCCTGTCTCCATCCCTCCCCACTCAGTGCTCGACAGCTGGCCTTTCTCCACACAGAGCTGGACCTGGACCAGCAGAAGACCAACAACAGGTGGAGGTAGAAGGAATGGAGGAGGATAACTTTTTGTTTTATACAAAACATTAAGGACACCTGCTCTTTCCATGATAGACTGACCAGGTGAATTCAGGTGAAAGCTATGATCCCTACTGATGTCACTTGTTAAATCCACTTCAATTAATCAGTGTAGATGAAGGGGAGGTTATAGCTTAAAGAAGGATTTTTTAGCCTTGAGACATGGATTGTGTATGTGTGCCATTTAGAGGGTGAATGGACAAGACAAAATATTTAAGTTCCTTTGAACGGGGTATGGTAGTAGGTGCCAGGCGCATCGGTTTGTGTCAAGAACTGCAACGCTGCTGGGTTTCTCCACGTGCAACAGTTTCCCGTGTGTATCAAGAATGGTCCACCACCCATAGGACATCCAACCAACTTGACACAACTGTGGGAAGCATTGGAATTAACATGGGCCAGCATCCCTGTGGAATGCTTTCGACACCTTGTAGAGTCCTTTCCCCGACGACTTGAGGCTGTTCTGAGGGCAAAAAGAAGGGGGGGGGGGTGCAACTCAATGCTAGAAGGGTGTTCCTAATGTTTTGTCCACTCAGTGTAGCTCATACAAAGTTATTTCAACATGAATGTATTTGTTTGTAACTCATGTCATGTCCAGTATAATGTCCACTCGGTTTCATAACAAAGGACCACAGATGTACTTTTACACAACTAGTCACTCATCAGTAGATGAAACACAGACACATCCACTGGTTGCTCATGGTCCCTGTCCGTCTCCTGCACTTTGGGCTCTATGACTCTGTGTGTCCAGTTGTAAAAGCTTAACCATGGTAACCACTTAGCGATAATGAGTAACCTGGCCACTAAAGCAGAGGAGTAAACATCAATAACCACGGCAACTGTTGCATCACTTTGGTGAAGGCTGTGGAGACTCCACTGTTGTTTACTTGATGACCATTAGGAGAGGACCTGGATTGTTTTGATGAGTTTGAAAGGTGCCCTCAGAACAGCCTCAATTTGTGACTGAAGTGGATTTAACAAGTGTCATGATAAGGGATCATAGCTTTCACCTGGATTCACCTGGGGCCTGTTGCACAAAAGTAGAATTAAGACATCCGGGATAAATGACTCAGCTGAGCTCAATGAAGCCAAAACATGTGCGTCCAGGCTTAATTGGTTGCACAAAGACCAAGCCAGGATGAGCAGACACGGATTCATTAAGCCAGGTGAAACCAATCCTGGATAGGTGCGCGCTCACGGCTCACTCAAATAGACCCCGCCACAGATCACAGATTAACTGATTTACCATGGCAACTAGAGCCGCGTACTTTTCCCCGTCGGAAGCACAAATCCTCATGGAGGCATACGAGGAGGTAAAAGATATAATTAAGAAGAAAGGCAACACCGCCACAGTGATAAAGCAAAGAGAAAAAGCGTGGCAAAGTATTGCAGACCGCCTGAATGCGTAAGTAGTGCACAATTACACACTCACCGCTCCGCTGAAACATCACAATTACAATTCAAATATTTAATTCACATCTCCAAAAATGCAGTTGTACTGTAATTATGAAACGGTTAAATTTTTAATTGAAATGCACTGCAGATATGAGTGAAATTGTGTAAAGTAACTCCATCACACTGTATAAAGCTATGATACATTTTTTGATATTTTTACTGAAAACAAGACAAAAATACCAAGTAATTTTTTGCAGTGTGACTCCATTAAATGTGTGTGTGTGTGTGTGTGTGTGTGTGTGTGTGTGTGTGTGTGTAGATTAAACATGAACGGGCCAAAACGGACATGGCAGCAGGTCAAAATCAAATACAAGAACATTCTGCAGAATGGTATGGTCCCTGACTAATATTTAACAAAGCACAAGCATATATTGTACCCAGAAGGTGCCTGCTCACACATTGTCTGTACTGTTTTAGCAGTGAAAAAGAATACCCACAGACAAGGCACGGGTGGTGGGTCACCAAAGGCTGACCTTACCCCAGCAGAGGACATGGCCTTGGAGCTAAATAAAGGCAGGCCCGTCTTAGAGGGGATCCCTGGGGGGAAAGAGACGAGCATAGGTTCCTCCCAAGATGCCACCCGCTTCATTCAAGGTATGTCCTTCCATCTCTACATGGGATACAACCACATTCATATTGAATCAATTTGGACTGTCTGACTTTGGTTTACCTATTGCCTTGCAGTGTCTGGCAGCACTGTGTTCCTGTTAGAGCCACCAGCACAAGCACCAGACGATGCTGATCCAGTGAGTACTCCATCAAAGGCATACTGTAGGCCTGGCATGTCTTGTCTACTAGCTTCAATATGAATCCGATTAAATGTGATAGGGTGAAGGCCCCAGTGCAGCAGCAACAGCACATGATGGAGACGATGATGAGGAGGAGACCATCTCTCTGGATTCCAGAAGGCATGAGGTATCATGTTAAGACTGTGAAAGTACTATTTACTCTACAATGGTGAGGAGTCCTCATCAAAATCAAAAAATCTAATTTCTTTTACAGGACCCAGATGCTATACAGTGGGAAAACCAGCCTGGCAACATAGTGCGTATTAATAAAAGGACACCACATCCTGCCAAATTCCAGCTGCGCTAATTGTATTGTGTTCACAGAGCTCACAAGCTATCAGAAAGTTGTATGGCAACCACCTCCGGCGCCAAATAGAACTGGCAGACATAGACATTCAGTACAAGAAGAAAAAGATGGAAAATCTTGCACTGGAGTCCGAAATAAAAAAGAGGACAATTAGGAAACTGGACCTTGAAATAAAAAAACTTGAGAGGGAGGTGAGATATGCCTTCAATGTACACTGTATGCTAACTGTAACACAAATGTATTAATCATTATTTTTCTTTCCTCCCCCAGCTCCAAGAAGATGACACAGCTCAAAATAAAAATTAGGTATATTCTCGTAAAGTCAAGTGAGCCATGACATATGAGCTCTTATTGTGAGCACACAGGACGGTGGCATCTTTCTAAGGTTTTTTTTATTTTCCCAGCAATCAGTACAACCAAGTCATCGTTATAAGGCATCGCCCTCTTTTGCCCACCCCCCCAGCACCAGGTGTGGCCACTAGCCTATATGAAGGCCCAAAATTGTGTGTTCCTTTCTGCTCTGACAATGGCATGCCCATTCGTGCGAGATGTGGTGGATGAAGAAGCACTTGTGCTGAGGAGAGCCTTCAGGCGAGAAAGGGTCTTCAGGGACCGGTTGGACCCACTGGCCTTCCCTGATGACCATCTATATGAAAGATACAGGTTTTCTGCAGATGGCATCAGGTATCTATGCAGACTACTGGGTCCCAGGATTAAGCACCGCACTGCACGGAGCCATGCACTGAGTGTGGAGCAAATGGTTTGTGTGGCCTTGCGCTTTTTTGCTAGTGGAGCCTTCCTGTACTCAGTGGGGGATGCAGAACAGCTGAACAAGGCCACAATTTGCCGCACAATAAGGAGTGTGTGTCTGGCTATCAAAGCATTAGCAGATGTCTTCATCTCCTTCCCTGGCCACAGAAGACTCTGTGACATCAAAGAGGAGTTCTATAGGATTGCAGGTAAGAGGATCTACAAATTACAGGACAACTGTTAACACATAGTAGGATACTCATTACTTTGTGTGACAGGTTTCCCCAATGTCATTGGTGCAGTGGACTGCACACACATAAGGATAAAAGCCCCCTCAGGTGCCCATGAGGCCGATTTTGTGAATAGGAAATCCTTTCACAGCATTAATGTTCAGGTGAACATAACTTTTTGATATTGTCCATTGACGAACACTCTGCATTGCCAGTGATGTGCATTGATTGGTGTAATATTCCTCATCTTATGATTTCAGATGGTCTGCAATGCTGACTGTGTGATCAGCAATGTTGTGGCAAAATGGCCTGGCTCAGTCCATGACTCCAGAATCTTTCGGGCCTCTGAAATCTATCAGTGCCTATCACAAGGTAAGCCACACAACCCCTATTTATAACCATCATGGCTGTGTCAAGAATATCACTGTGTTTATGAGGTAGTAATGATGAGATTTTGTGTTGACAGGTGAATTCTCTGGTGTGTTGCTGGGAGACAGGGGGTATGGCTGCCAGCCTTTTCTCCTGACACCTTTCACAGACCCCCAGGAAGCACAGCAGGCCTACAACCATGCCCATGCCAGGACCAGGGCCAGAGTTGAAATGACCTTTGGCCTCCTGAAGGCACGCTTTCACTGCCTTCACAAATTAAGGGTCAGCCCTGTTAGGGCATGTGATATTACTGTGGCTTGTGCTGTCCTCCACAATGTGGCCTGCCTGAGGAAGGAGAGGGCCCCCAGAGTGCCACCAGCCATGGACTGGGACAATCCGGCAATCTTCCCTGATGACGACAGTGGTCGGCTGCTGAGGGACCAATATGTGTTGAATTATTTTAGTTAGTATGTGTGCTTTCAATTTTGGTTAAATATGTCCTGCGGTGGCAGAGGAATTTGGGTTTTTTTGGGTTCGTTTTTTGACGAATTTGGCCTCTTATGATGTTTGTGCGGTATACTGTGTGTAATACAAGGCTGCAGGGAGGCTACTGCATCCATTCATTTGTCTGTTCAGTTGATGTGTATGGATTTGTCCTGCATTTATTTTAGTGTGCAGACATGCAGGGTGTGTTATATACAGACCTTTGAATGTGTATGTATCATTTTGTATAATATGCTTGGATTCTGTGCTTTCCATCTTGTAGAGTCACTGTGACTTCAGTTTCGAAAGGAGCTGATGGTTTACCTGCTTTGTTTTGTCCTTATTCAATAAAGGAACATAATGTTACACATTGTGTTTTTATATTCATATGGAATGTGTATTTGTTTATATGACAGAGTACTAGGGCCACACTGAAGAAAAAGGATAAAGTCATAAATTTATGAGGCTGGTTCTTTCTGCAGAAAAGCTACATATTGTTTTTACAGTTTTGATACTTATGACAATGTGATACTTAATATTCTGGCACATCAGCATGTCTTTGTTTATGAAACCATACTGAAGTACAATTTCACGAAATGCCCCACATCTGTCATTTTAACAACTGTCCTCCTTTAAAACAACTGGTTACAATATTATGACTTGTGTTTTTTTCCCCTCTGTGGCCCTAATATTCTATCATTTTATATATAGCCTTATAGTCTATGGGAAACTGTAAATTATCTAATGATAGCAACATCATCTAAAAATCATTTTTTATCCAAAATCATTGAAATTAATGATCACAAACGTTTAAATAATAACAGTGGGTCTAGTTATATGTGATAACAATGTATAGTGAGCAGTGAAATAACTATTGGTTCCCATTTGTGGTGACTGCTGACTGACATTAGGGATGAGATTAAATAGATCCTGGAATTTAGCCTGGTCTGGAGCAGGCTAGCTCCACAGAATAAATCTCCATGGTAATTTATACCATAACATATCCTCCTGCCCCCTATCCATCTTTAGTGCAACCGGATTACGGATCAATTGAGCCAGGATCACCAAGATATCCTGGCTTAATCCCTTATCCTAGTTTTGTGCAACAGGCCCCTGGTAATGAAATAACATGACATACATTGTTTTCCATGTTACACAATACAAGGGGCTTGAAGTAGCCTGCTTGAATTTGGAGTTTAGAAATTGAAGTGCTAGATTATTTTTGTTTTTGTTTTTGGTACAACCATTTTGAAATGTTGATCCAAATTTCACACATTGGTCCCATTTATTTATAGGAAGACCCATATATGCTGTGTGTACACAAAATATTATGAACACCTGCTGTTTCCACGAAACAGACTGACCAGGGGCCTGTTGCACAAAACTAGGATAAGGGATTAAGCCAGGATATCTTGGTGATCCTGGCTCAATTGATCCGTAATCCGGTTGCACTAAAGATGGATAGGGGGCAGGAGGATATGTTATGGTATAAATTACCATGGAGATTTATTCTGTGGAGCTAGCCTGCTCCAGACCAGGCTAAATTCCAGGATCTATTTAATCTCATCCCTAATGTCAGTCAGCAGTCACCACAAATGGAAACCAATAGTTATTTCACTGCTCACTATACATTGTTATCACATATAACTAGACCCACTGTTATTATTTAAACGTTTGTGATCATTAATTTCAATGATTTTGGATAAAAAATGATTTTTAGATGATGTTGCTATCATTAGATAATTTACAGTTTCCCATAGACTATAAGGCTATATATAAAATGATAGAATATTAGGGCCACAGAGGGGAAAAAAACACAAGTCATAATATTGTAACCAGTTGTTTTAAAGGAGGACAGTTGTTAAAATGACAGATGTGGGGCATTTCGTGAAATTGTACTTCAGTATGGTTTCATAAACAAAGACATGCTGATGTGCCAGAATATTAAGTATCACATTGTCATAAGTATCAAAACTGTAAAAACAATATGTAGCTTTTCTGCAGAAAGAACCAGCCTCATAAATTTATGACTTTATCCTTTTTCTTCAGTGTGGCCCTAGTACTCTGTCATATAAACAAATACACATTCCATATGAATATAAAAACACAATGTGTAACATTATGTTCCTTTATTGAATAAGGACAAAACAAAGCAGGTAAACCATCAGCTCCTTTCGAAACTGAAGTCACAGTGACTCTACAAGATGGAAAGCACAGAATCCAAGCATATTATACAAAATGATACATACACATTCAAAGGTCTGTATATAACACACCCTGCATGTCTGCACACTAAAATAAATGCAGGACAAATCCATACACATCAACTGAACAGACAAATGAATGGATGCAGTAGCCTCCCTGCAGCCTTGTATTACACACAGTATACCGCACAAACATCATAAGAGGCCAAATTCGTCAAAAAACGAACCCAAAAAAACCCAAATTCCTCTGCCACCGCAGGACATATTTAACCAAAATTGAAAGCACACATACTAACTAAAATAATTCAACACATATTGGTCCCTCAGCAGCCGACCACTGTCGTCATCAGGGAAGATTGCCGGATTGTCCCAGTCCATGGCTGGTGGCACTCTGGGGGCCCTCTCCTTCCTCAGGCAGGCCACATTGTGGAGGACAGCACAAGCCACAGTAATATCACATGCCCTAACAGGGCTGACCCTTAATTTGTGAAGGCAGTGAAAGCGTGCCTTCAGGAGGCCAAAGGTCATTTCAACTCTGGCCCTGGTCCTGGCATGGGCATGGTTGTAGGCCTGCTGTGCTTCCTGGGGGTCTGTGAAAGGTGTCAGGAGAAAAGGCTGGCAGCCATACCCCCTGTCTCCCAGCAACACACCAGAGAATTCACCTGTCAACACAAAATCTCATCATTACTACCTCATAAACACAGTGATATTCTTGACACAGCCATGATGGTTATAAATAGGGGTTGTGTGGCTTACCTTGTGATAGGCACTGATAGATTTCAGAGGCCCGAAAGATTCTGGAGTCATGGACTGAGCCAGGCCATTTTGCCACAACATTGCTGATCACACAGTCAGCATTGCAGACCATCTGAAATCATAAGATGAGGAATATTACACCAATCAATGCACATCACTGGCAATGCAGAGTGTTCGTCAATGGACAATATCAAAAAGTTATGTTCACCTGAACATTAATGCTGTGAAAGGATTTCCTATTCACAAAATCGGCCTCATGGGCACCTGAGGGGGCTTTTATCCTTATGTGTGTGCAGTCCACTGCACCAATGACATTGGGGAAACCTGTCACACAAAGTAATGAGTATCCTACTATGTGTTAACAGTTGTCCTGTAATTTGTAGATCCTCTTACCTGCAATCCTATAGAACTCCTCTTTGATGTCACAGAGTCTTCTGTGGCCAGGGAAGGAGATGAAGACATCTGCTAATGCTTTGATAGCCAGACACACACTCCTTATTGTGCGGCAAATTGTGGCCTTGTTCAGCTGTTCTGCATCCCCCACTGAGTACAGGAAGGCTCCACTAGCAAAAAAGCGCAAGGCCACACAAACCATTTGCTCCACACTCAGTGCATGGCTCCGTGCAGTGCGGTGCTTAATCCTGGGACCCAGTAGTCTGCATAGATACCTGATGCCATCTGCAGAAAACCTGTATCTTTCATATAGATGGTCATCAGGGAAGGCCAGTGGGTCCAACCGGTCCCTGAAGACCCTTTCTCGCCTGAAGGCTCTCCTCAGCACAAGTGAGAAAAAGAAAAATAATGATTAATACATTTGTGTTACAGTTAGCATACAGTGTACATTGAAGGCATATCTCACCTCCCTCTCAAGTTTTTTTATTTCAAGGTCCAGTTTCCTAATTGTCCTCTTTTTTATTTCGGACTCCAGTGCAAGATTTTCCATCTTTTTCTTCTTGTACTGAATGTCTATGTCTGCCAGTTCTATTTGGCGCCGGAGGTGGTTGCCATACAACTTTCTGATAGCTTGTGAGCTCTGTGAACACAATACAATTAGCGCAGCTGGAATTTGGCAGGATGTGGTGTCCTTTTATTAATACGCACTATGTTGCCAGGCTGGTTTTCCCACTGTATAGCATCTGGGTCCTGTAAAAGAAATTAGATTTTTTGATTTTGATGAGGACTCCTCACCATTGTAGAGTAAATAGTACTTTCACAGTCTTAACATGATACCTCATGCCTTCTGGAATCCAGAGAGATGGTCTCCTCCTCATCATCGTCTCCATCATGTGCTGTTGCTGCTGCACTGGGGCCTTCACCCTATCACATTTAATCGGATTCATATTGAAGCTAGTAGACAAGACATGCCAGGCCTACAGTATGCCTTTGATGGAGTACTCACTGGATCAGCATCGTCTGGTGCTTGTGCTGGTGGCTCTAACAGGAACACAGTGCTGCCAGACACTGCAAGGCAATAGGTAAACCAAAGTCAGACAGTCCAAATTGATTCAATATGAATGTGGTTGTATCCCATGTAGAGATGGAAGGACATACCTTGAATGAAGCGGGTGGCATCTTGGGAGGAACCTATGCTCGTCTCTTTCCCCCCAGGGATCCCCTCTAAGACGGGCCTGCCTTTATTTAGCTCCAAGGCCATGTCCTCTGCTGGGGTAAGGTCAGCCTTTGGTGACCCACCACCCGTGCCTTGTCTGTGGGTATTCTTTTTCACTGCTAAAACAGTACAGACAATGTGTGAGCAGGCACCGTCTGGGTACAATATATGCTTGTGCTTTGTTAAATATTAGTCAGGGACCATACCATTCTGCAGAATGTTCTTGTATTTGATTTTGACCTGCTGCCATGTCCGTTTTGGCCCGTTCATGTTTAATCTACACACACACACACACACACACACACACACACACACACACACACACACATATTTAATGGAGTCACACTGCAAAAAATTACTTGGTATTTTTGTCTTGTTTTCAGTAAAAATATCAAAAAATTTATCATAGCTTTATACAGTGTGATGGAGTTACTTTACACAATTTCACTCATATCTGCAGTGCATTTCAATTAAAAATTTAACCGTTTCATAATTACAGTACAACTGCATTTTTGGAGATGTGAATTAAATATTTGAATTGTAATTGTGATGTTTCAGCGGAGCGGTGAGTGTGTAATTGTGCACTACTTACGCATTCAGGCGGTCTGCAATACTTTGCCACGCTTTTTCTCTTTGCTTTATCACTGTGGCGATGTTGCCTTTCTTCTTAATTATATCTTTTACCTCCTCGTATGCCTCCATGAGGATTTGTGCTTCCGACGGGGAAAAGTACGCGGCTCTAGTTGCCATGGTAAATCAGTTAATCTGTGATCTGTGGCGGGGTCTATTTGAGTGAGCCGTGAGCGCGCACCTATCCAGGATTGGTTTCACCTGGCTTAATGAATCCGTGTCTGCTCATCCTGGCTTGGTCTTTGTGCAACCAATTAAGCCTGGACGCACATGTTTTGGCTTCATTGAGCTCAGCTGAGTCATTTATCCCGGATGTCTTAATTCTACTTTTGTGCAACAGGCCCCAGATCATAGTGTGAGTAAGCCCACTGGGCTATGTCATTTGTTGTCCTTATATCCAGAATAATTAATAGGAAGAGCGTTGGTTTTGCGCAATAGCCTATCCTACACACTTGCGCACAGTAGACTCGATGTCCAATCCGAGGCACGAAAATATGACTCATTACCTTGCTGCTTTCTCTGTTAAATCTAAGGAGACAGACGATCGACCTCAATTAGCAAGGGATATTAGATCCAACGTGGATCCAGGCAGAACTGTATTCACCTGCATAACGAATGAGACGACAAGATATTCTGGCCGTTCCTCGCAAAAATCTTTTTTCGAGCACTTGAGTTGTTGTTGCATTGCATGTGCTATCACAACAGCTGTTCGTCACTTGACTGTCATTCAGAAAATTCCTTCCTGGATCAGATGGTGACGTGTGAAAATATCATGGTATAACTACACAGCTCGACAACAAATGCGCATCCAACAAGTAGTATGCACGTTAATGACAGTATCAATTTGGGTTAAGTATCAAGGTAAGGTGACTCTTTCAGTTAGAAGTATTCGATTTTTCAATTGCATTTATTATTTTATATTTATGTGCCCATGAAAACTGTTTCACCTCAAACATAAGGGACATATCGACATTTACTGGGGGGGGAAGGGGTGTCCAAAATAGGGGAGGGTTGTGTGTTTTTTTTGGGGGGGGGGGGGCACAGGAGAGCGTAGTGCGTTTTTTTCCGCTAATAAAGTTTAGAAACGTTTGTGAAGGTATGTTGCGGCTATTATTAAGCTTTAGCAGGCAAATGATATAAAAGCAGTGCGCCCGGCGGTAGTATATATATACACACACACACACACACACACACCTGACAGTTGAACTTGAGGTGAGGAAGATTAGTAGGCCTGAAACAGAGTTACTCCAATAATGCTTATCTTTATAGAAAATATTCTGATCGAAAATCTACGAATTGGTGCCGTAGCATGCCACCGTTATCTCTCTCTCTATGGGGTTAGGCCTAAGCTTCTCTTCCTTATAAATATATGTATATACTACCGTTCAAAAGTTTGGGGTCACTGTATTTGAAAGAAAATCTATTTTTTTGTCCATTTAAAATAACATCAAATTGATCAGAAATACAGCGTAGACATTTAATGTTGTAAATGACTATTGTAGCTAGAAACGGCAGATTCTTTATGGAATATCTACATAGGCGTACAGAGGCCCATTATCAGCAACCATCACTCCTGTGTTCCAATGTTACGTTATGTTAGCTAATCCAAGTTTATCATTTTAAAAAGACTAGAAAACCCTTTTGCAATTATGTTAGCAGAGCTGAAAACTGTTGTTCTGATTAAAGAAGCAATAAAACAGGTCTTCTTTCGTCTAGTTGAGTATCTGGAGCATCAGCGTTTGTGGGTTCGATTACAG
This sequence comes from Salvelinus alpinus, assembly GCF_045679555.1. Classification (NCBI taxonomy): domain Eukaryota; kingdom Metazoa; phylum Chordata; class Actinopteri; order Salmoniformes; family Salmonidae; genus Salvelinus; species Salvelinus alpinus. Next base: position 81,468,059 of record NC_092088.1, on the reverse strand, counting down.
GCTCATAATGACCAAAAACAAACCTTTCTTCTGAAACTCATCGGTCTATTCTTGTTCTGAGAAATTAAGGCTATTCCATGCTATAGTTTTCTTTAAAAAATAAGGAAATTTCTAAGTGACCCCAAACTTTTGAACGTAGTATATACTTTTGACTGGTACTGTGTCTGTCTATCCCTAAATCCTTTATCGAGAGAAATTGACTCATTGTCGTATCAAGGTAGTACTAGTCACAGGGTCCATAGTACAACCGCCCTCCACCCCCACCCCTCTTTCTCTCTCGGAGAGTTGTAAACGCATGGCCAGAGACTCTTCTTGCTCTATTGGTTGGTGTGAATACATTGAGTTAACATTTGAAGAATGAAGAGTGCAGTCACATTTCCCTAGAATCATACAATTATAACGGTGAGTGATATCTCTAGATCAGGGATGGGCAACTGATGGGGGTGGGGGCCACAAAAATACAGAACTCAACATGATGGGCTGCAGTGGCTCACGGGTCTGCACACCCACATATGCAGTCTAAGCCAGCCCTAGCCACCTTGCAAGCAAAACATTTTAGCTGCCCCCCTAGAGGTCTTCACAGGTCCACAAAGTGGGAGTCAGACCCAAACGGACCAGAGGTCAGTCAGACCCAAACACGAATGGACCCGAGGACAACTCAACCTAGACCGACCCATACCAGACCTGATTGGACCAATGACACATTCGGGCAACAAAGGGTAGCTGCAGCCCAATATTGTGATGTATGGAAAGCGAATCAGCTAATTGGGCAGATTTGTTGTCACTTCAAGACCGTTTTTGCGTGGCTGATTGGGCTGCATGACGAGTCGATAAGTCGGCGACCAGTGCACCGGTGTTGTATGGACATGCCTACCGACCTGAGACCTGACCGTCATACATCATGGTCGTGTCGCCGGCAGTAGCTACGGTGGCCATTTTTTCACCTCCCATGATTTTATTTCAAGTAGGATAGCAGCCTACACAAGAAATAACCAACATTGATAACCATCTAGACGTCTCCTTGTGCATGCATCATACAGTCTACTCAATGGGGAGGGCATGAACAGCAACATCGGGACACAGTGCCCGTCGCACCCGCTTGACAATCACTATTGTCCGGCAACGGCGTGGGAAGGAGCTACCTAGTATCGGGGTGAGTCACAGTAAGCACATTTAGCAACAGTACACCCAACATCAGTACTTTTAATCAAAAATAAACAATTGTCAGTTTTACAACTGGACATTTACAAAGTATTTGTGTAAAACTAACAGTGAAATACGACTGAATCATCCTCTGGTTCAGAACAATAGTACAAACTCTTGTGGTACAGTAGCTCATTGTACGGTAGTTGCATGGTAAGAAACATTAGAAAATAATGTTGTCAAAACAGTTGAACCTATTGAGTGATTGACACACCCACTCGCCCATACTCCAGATGCCATATTGGAACGCCACTAACCTTTTCTCCAGTCGGGTCTATCAGCTGTAGTTACATAGACCTGTGGACAATGAAACAGGACCTGACCCAGACCAGAGGGACAAGTTAGAATTTCAGACCTGACCGGGCATCGCGCATATTGGTTGCACCTGGACCCGTGAAGACCTCTAGGTCCCCCTCTTGACAGCGGAGAGAAAAAAAGTTTAGAAGTAATTTCCTGTAATTCATTTTGCCATGGGGCGGAGAGAAATATCTGCAGTTTTTACTATATCTGATTGAGAGTGATTAAGAAAGTGATTTAGGTGCAATCTTACTAGCAGCAATATCCTTGCCTTCAAAGCTATCATGACGGCACGTGTCTCCTTGCAGGTAACCACGGTTGACAGAGGAAGATCAATGATTCCAAGCACCACCCTCCTTTTGAAGCTTCCAGTCTGTTATTCGAACTCAATCAGCATGACAGAGTGATCTCCAGCCTTGTCCTCGTCAACACTCACACCTGTGTTAACAAGAGAATCACTGACATGATGTCAGCTGGTCCTTTTGTGGCAGGGCTGAAATGCAGTGGAAATGCTTCTTTGGGGATTCAGTTCATTTGCATGGCAAAGAGGGACTTTTTATTTTTTTAAGGGGTGGATCAGCTTAATATTGCGGAAAGAATGTTGCTTCCAATGTAATTGTCTGCATCATTTCCAATCCCCCATATTTTTGGGGTAAACCCTACCACCGATCCCCCAATTGGAGTAAACTAATAAACACTTCTGCTTTTACCTTCAATTTATACGTATTATACCTATATACAAACTGAGGCAGCAGACTTTGAAAATTAATATTTGTGTCATTCTCAAAACTTTTGGCCACGACTGTATGTGCGAGCGCCCAGCAGGACTGAAAGTTAACACGGAGAGTATAATAATGACATCTAAATGTATCCATCCTTTATTGAAGATTATTCTCACGATATGGTCCGAAACATCACAATGTTATACTGGGAACTATCAGTACAAGGAGGTATGGTGAAAACTCAGGATCGACCCCTGAACCCGTCACGACCCTCGTCACTCAGCTGACCCTGAAGAGGGAGCGGGGCTGCCACGCCTACACACATCATCATAATCTCATACCATTCTCAAATACAGGCTAAAATCTGGAATAAATAAAATGTGGAAATTAGATCTTTCTTTAGATCAATACTTGTAGATATACAAAAAACATAAAAGGAAAATCAGGATGAATGACATTGGCACTAAATTACTCAAATCAAATCCAGCCCCCAAAACATCAGAATCATTCTAATTTTTCAATCGTTATAGTTAGTAGTGATCGGGGGAGGAAGTTGAGGGAGAATAAACATTTTATTAATATAATCCCATGTGGGACAATCTATACATATTCCAATGAAACACAATGAAAACTGAATGCCAAGGCAAGTTTTGCCATCAAATGACCAGGGGGAGGAAAGAGTCTGTAGCCCCTACTCTGCTCAGCAGTGTAGTGTGAAGTTGAATTACATTCAAAGCAGCCCCCCACCACCTTAACCCAGTGTCTGCTATAGCTTAAACATACCCATTTCCCAGGAGTAATGACCCCCCCCCCCCCAATGTTATTGTAAAAATACAACCACACACAACATGCAAGTACCTAAAGGTCATATGGCAGCCACGGCTTGTATACTAGATCATTGTTAAATCAGAAGCCCAGGCAGGGATCCACCTCACCCCTCTAATCTCACTGACACGCTAAATCATCCTTAGACTTCTCCTTTTAACACTTTTTTTATACAACCAATTTATAGACATTTTGAGAATAGAAGGTAACAACCATATTACACTATTACACAGCATTTGAAAATGAAAATACAAAAAGGTGAACTCATTGCCTAGAAATGTACATTTGCTAAATAAAAAAATAAAAAATAAAACACTACAATATCGTCTGAGAGAAATTAAAAGGCCAGGTGTTGCAAGTCTTTCTGTATTTTAAGGAGAGGTTGAGGAAAGACAGAAAATAAGAAATGAATAAGGAGAAAGATGCAAGTAGAAATGAGTAGTGAAGCATTGGTGGGCAGTTAGAATCCCCTTAGCCAGGTGTAGACGTCACATCATATCAGACATCTCCCCATGTGTCAACCAAGACCTCTAGGAGTGAAACAAAGACACCAGACCAGCAACTTCCTCATATTTACACACAGTAGGCCATATCTGACACCATGGATTACATTTGTTTACGTAAATCAAAATATTCAAGATTTTATATACATTTTCCATTTTTCTTGATCAACAGCAGGCTAGAAAAGTTATGGACAGAGAAGTGACATGATTGCAGGTTGAAGCAGTGTCTCAACATTAGCTGTCTCTCCGTGGGTTTTTTGTTGGTTGGAGAGAAAAGAAAAAAGGGTGCAAAAAGTAGTCCGTCTCCAAACCCTCCCGCACCAGCAGTCCGTCTCCAAACCCTCCCGCACCAGCAGTCCGTCTCCAAACCCTCCCGCACCAGCAGTCCGTCTCCAAACCCTCCCGCACCAGCAGTCCGTCTCCAAACCCTCCCGCACCAGCAGTCCGTCTCCAAACCCTCCCGCACCAGCAGTCCGTCTCCAAACCCTCCCGCACCAGCAGTCCGTCTCCAAACCCTCCCGCACCAGCAGTCCGTCTCCAAACCCTCCCGCACCAGCAGTCCGTCTCCAAACCCTCCCGCACCAGCAGTCCTTCTCCAAACCCTCCCGCACCAGCAGTCCGTCTCCAAACCCTCCCGCACCAGCAGTCCGCCTCCAAACCCTCCCGCACCAGCAGTCCGCCTCCAAACCCTCCCGCACCAGCAGTCCGCCTCCAAACCCTCCCGCACCAGCAGTCCGCCTCCAAACCCTCCCGCACCAGCAGTCCGTCTCCAAACCCTCCCGCACCAGCAGTCCGCCTCCAAACCCTCCCGCACCAGCAGTCCGTCTCCAAACCCTCCCGCACCAGCAGTCCGTCTCCAAACCCTCCCGCACCAGCAGTCCGTCTCCAAACCCTTCCACATAAGTAATGCAATCAGACACTCCTGTCCACATGTTTGCACATTGCGTTTGTCTATCTGCGATCCCAGTAGCAATGTCCAGCCAGGCAGACACAGGCCAGTGATTCCCTGACCCAGTGGTAGTCCCCTGTAGGGCCCCTTGTGTCCAGAAGCAGGGCTGGGGCCAGGTCAGTTAACAGCGTTGGGGGAAAAAGGCACCACAGAGTGTACATGTCCCAACTAAGGCTAAGGCTCTTCATCAATCCGCAAAAACAACAAAAAAGCAACAAGGGGAAAAACGCTCTTAATTTCTCTAGAATAGATTTTGTTTAAATGTTTTATACTACCATTGCAGTCGTCCTTTTCCCCCCTTTAAAAAACATCTAAAATGGTTTGCAATCCTTTGCGTTGTGTGTTGAGAGTTTCAAATCTGCATTCATGGTCCAATTGATCTCTTGGTATCGTAGGAAAAATAAAAGGGAAAGAAAGTGATGAAAGATGTCTTGTGTATAAAGGAGTCCTGGTGTGGGAACAGGCAGTTCTGCTGGGTTGCTACCAGGGGTCCTCAAGGTCTACTCCATTCTGTGGGACAGAGAGAGAGATGGAGAAAGTGAGCAGAGAGGAAAGGCAAAGCAAGAGAAGACATTGTGAGTAACGTCATGACTACTAAATCCATAATACCTAACGACAGACTCCTCATTAGACAGTCCTGGCTTGTTTTTGTTAGACCAATCCACAATGGCCACCTGCACTACAAAACCAACTCCCCTCCACTCAAGGGAAACAAGTGAGATCACTCCCTAGAACTCAGATAAGCACCTCTCCTGAAGTGCTCGACAATCACTGCCACATCCCCCAAGGAGGCAGCCAAAGTCAGATCAAGAATGTTCCAATTTGAACACTTTACCTAAAGGCGAAACTACTGAGCAAATAGTTAAAAGGGTAAGGGAGAGCATCAGTACTGTAGCTATGTATTTCTATGTGTGAACTTACCCAATGATACAGGAAGGCCGCATTAATCAGTGAACACAGATCTACAAGTTTACACTTGCAGCAAACCGTATTGTCTATCAAGAGGGTGTAAAGTACGAGATTATCTGAGGAGATGCACACACTTGTGTTTTGAATGTGTGTAAATCCATAGGGCTGTTACGGTGACCGTATTACTGCCATGACGGCAGTCAAATTCCACGTGACCGTTTAGTCACGGTAACTAGGCTTCTCCAAGCTCTGATGCTGCTGATGGTCATTAGTAGCCTACCAAACTTGCTGACTGTGCTACTCAGCACTCCATCGTCCCTCTAATCACTCTGACATCAATGCAAATGTAATTGGAAATCTAAATTGAGCACAAGCTCATGTTGCGCCACATTTCTATAGGCTATGCAATTGTGTGAGAAAACAGAGTTTTGATGGCTATCCTACTATATTTATTTATCAACTTTCCTAATATTAGGAACATTGCTTTTCTTTACAACAGGTGTATAAGCCTACCTGGATGGCATGAAAAGGAACCACGGGAAAAGCGTCCTCCATTCTCTATTTAAGTGCATAGTTGACATGTATTTTTCTGCTGTCCCTGTTTCGAGACAGGTGCATGATAATGGTCCATTCTAAATCTAAACTAATATCACACATTATTTAGTATATGTAAAGACAAGATTAAAATCAAGAATAGCCTGATGGGTGACAATATTAGCCTATCACTTGTGAATGATGCCCAGCTTGTGCATTAAGGCAAGAAACAGCACATGCCTTTTTTTTGCTGACTTCTTCAAATCATAGTCGCACACCTCATGTAGCCTAGCCCATAGGCCTATATGTTTTGATAAGGTTTGTATCACAATTAAAGTGGCCAAATAACTTCTTAAAATTAAGCACATTAATCTGCTTTACAACTGGTATAGAGCCAAACTGGCATTCATAAGCTGCGAGTGTGTTTCAAGTTTCGGTAAGATAATCTTCACCATAAAAATGCACCTTTATAATAAAAGCATTACATGCATAATCGCATTTGTGGTCACGTTGGAGAAAAGTGTTTTCCTGCTAATTAATTGCATTTTGGAACATTCTCGATTATAGCCTACTCTCGTGTGTGCATTGCTGCGCTTATAATAGGTAATTTTTGCACATTAGTTTATCAACATTTTAAGCTAAACAATCAACCTTAAATAGCTTTTAAACGTTGTTTTAATGCGGGTGATTGTATTAATTTGGGCTATAGCACATCCCACAACTGTCCCAGAGTATGTTTGGAATATTCATCTATTACACAGAATGACAAGTTGACCAATAGAATAGGTCAACTTTTGTACTATGGGGGATAGTAGATTGACATAGGCTAGTGCTTTTGCTGTTCATTAAGCCTACTCATCTTGTTGGTTGACGAGAAGTAAATGTAGAAAGTTCTGACATCTTCAATATGTGCCTCCAAATTCCATAAGAGTGCAGTTGCGTCCCCAATGTGTCTATGTTCATTCACTTGTAGCCTACTTAGCTGAAATGCCTGTGAGAAGGACCCAGTCACGTGACACGCATTGGCTGTATCTGAGAGAGTCTTTTGAGTGAGGTGCTTCGGAGCACGGCAGCCGGGAATTACAATTAGCCTATTATATTCAGCCCAAGGGCACAACGGACACGCTGGCCGCAAAAGGCATGGATTTTTTAGGGGGCATTACGGCGACACAAGGTGGACGCCGCCGGGAAATTCGGACCACTTTACTTTTTCCACATCTTGTTACGTTGCTGACTTATTCTAAAATGGATTACCTTTTTTTTTTTATCCACAATCTACACACAATACCTCATAATGACAAAGCGAAAACTGTTTTTTTTGTGGTGCAAATTCATTTAAAATAAAAAACAAAAATACCTTATTTACATAAGTATTCAGACCCTTTGCTATGAGACTCGAAATTGAGCTCAGGTGCATCCCGTTTCCCTAGATCATCCTTGAGATGTTTCTACAACTTGATTGGAGTTTACCTGTGGTAAATGCAATTGATTGGACATGATTTGGAAAGGCACACACCTGTCTATATAAGATCCGACAGTTGACAGTGCATGTCAGAGCAAAAACCAAGCCATGAGGTCGAAGGAATTGTCCGCAAAACTCCGAGACGGGATTGTGTTGAGACACAGATCTGGGGAAGGGTACCAAAAAATGTCTGCAGCATTGAAGTGCCCCAAAAACACAGTGGCCTCCACCATTCTTAAATGGAAGACGTTTGGAACCACCAAGACTCTTGCTAGAGCTGGCTGCTTAGCCAAACTGAGCCATTCAGGGGAGAAGGGCCTTGGTCAGGGAGGTGACCAAGAACCTGATGGTCACTGACAGAGCTCTAGAGTTCCTCTGTGGAGATGGGAGAACCTTCCAGAAGGAGAACCATCTCTGCAGCTCTCCACCAAATCAGGCCTTTATGGTAGAGTCAAAGGCACATGACAGCCCACTTTGAGTTTGCCAAAAGTCACCTAGATCCTTGATGAAAACCTGCCCAGAGCACTCAGGACCTCAGACTGGGACGAAGGTTTACCTTCCAACAGGACAACAACCCTAAGCACACAGCCAAGACAACGCAGGAGGGGGTTCGGGACAAATCTCTGAATGTCCTTGAGTGGCCCAGCCAGAGCCCGGACTTGAACCCGATCAAACATCTCTGGAGAGACCTGAAAATAGCTGTGCAGCGATGCTCCCCATCCAACCTGACAGAGCTTGAGAGGATCTGCAGAGAAAAATGGGAGAATCTCCCCAAATACAGGTTTGCCAAGCTTGTAGCGGCATACCCAAGACAACTCAATGCTGTAATTGCTGCCTAAGGTGAATCAACAAGGTTCTGAGAAAAGGGTCTGAATACATAAGGAAATGTGATATCGGTTTCTTGTTTTTAATAAATAAGCAAACATTTCTAAAAATCTGTTTTTGCTTTGTCATGTGTAAATTGATGAGGGGAAAAAAACTATTTAATCAAATTTAGAATAAGGCTGTAACATAACAAAATGTGGAAAACGGGTCTGAATACTTTCTGAAGGTTAGCCTATAGCGTTAAAAAAATGGGGCAACACTTAAAAATGATATTATTCAATAACATAGAATGATGGGCTGTGCCCATAGAAATAGTGATCATTCTAGTTCTGTGGTTATGCCATCCCCGGTCTCCAGAACGGATAAGTCTGATCAGACAGGCGGGACTTTAGTGTAGCCTTGTGCTCTATGAAATACAAATCAATTAGGGAAAGCTAGACAAAATCATAAATTTAACAGAGCAAAACATACTGTAGAAAAGACAGGGGTATGAAAGAGGTTTAAACATGTACAGTATACACCAGTGGACAAAACATTAGGAACACCTTCCGAATGTTGAGTTGCAACCCCTGCCCTTCCCTCAGTACCGAAATTCGTCAGACTCTTTTTTAACTGTATTTTTATTGACCATTATTTAACTAGGCAAGTCAGTTAAGAACAAATTCTTGTTGACTCCAATGCTTCCCACAGTTGTGTCAAGTTGGCTGGATGTTCATTGGGTGGTAGCCATTCTTGATACACACGGGAAACTTGAGCGTGACAATCCCCAGCAACATTGCAGTTCTTGACTCAATTAAACTGGTGCGCCTAGCACCTACTTCCATACCACGTTCAAAGGCACTTAAATATTTTGTCTTGCCCATTCACCCTCTGAATGGCACACATACACAATTCATGTCTCAATTGTCTCAAGGCTTAAAAATCCTTCTTTAACCTGTCTCCTCTCCTTCATCTACACTGACTGTAGTGGATTTAACAAGTGACATCAATAAGGGATCCTAGTTTTGACCTGCATTCATCTGGTCAGTCTATGTCATGGAAAGAGCAAGTGTTCCTAATGTTTTGTAAACTCAGTGTACGTTCTTCAATACATTTGAGGAAAGAAGAAAAGAGCAACCTGATACTCACCCCGTCCACTTCCCTGTGTGGGTTCAGCCGCTTGTACACTGCTTCCATAACACTGTGTCTGAGGGGTGCACACACAGTGAGAGAAGTCAACACACCCTCTAAGATAATTCACACGGGTGACAGGTCAAATCAATCCCTCTCTTACTCCTTTACATGACCGATACATTCTTTCTGATTATTTTTTTTTCCACTAAACCATTTACCCCAAGGAGGACATTTACACAGGAGCTAATCACCATGTGACTGTGTGCTGTGTAACTGGGAAGGCAAAGATACCAAAGGCTTTAGACTAGAGACTAGAGACCAGACTATAGACCAGGGATGAGCTACTGGTGGCCTGCGGACAAAAAAAAAAAAATGACTGATGTGTAACCAGGAAGGCAGAGAGACTAGAGTGGAGACTACACTAGAGACATCGTGACTTCGGCGATGTCATTTACAAAATAGCCTCCAACACTCTACTAGGTAAATTGGATGTAGTCAATCACAGTGCCCTCCATTTTGTCACCAAAGCCCAATATACTACCCACCACTGCGACCTGTATGCTCTCGTTGGCTGGCCCTCGCTTCATATTCGTCGCCAAACCCACTGGCTCCAGGTCATCTATAAGTCTTTGCTTGGTAAAGCCCCACCTTATCTCAGCTCACTGGTCACCATAGCAACACCCACCCGTAGCACACGCTCCAGCAGGTATATTGCACTGGTCATCCCCAAAGCCAACTCCTCCTTTGGCTGCCTTTCCTTCCAGTTCTCTGCTGCCAATGACTGGAACGAACTGCAAAAATCACTGAAGCTGGAGACTCATATCTCCCTCACTAACTTTAAGCATCAGCTGTCAGAGCAGCTTACCGATCACTGCACCTGTACATAGCCCATCTGTAAATAGCCCACCCAACTACCGCATCCCCATATTGTTATTTATTTTTGCTCCTTTGCACCCCAGTATCTCTACTTGCACATCATCATCTGCACATCTATCACTCCAGTGTTAATGCTAAATTGTAATTATTTCACCACTATGGCCTATTTATTGCCTCACCTCCCTAATCTTACTACATTTGCACACACTGTATAGATTTTTCTATTGTGTAATTGACTGTACGTTTGTTTATCCCATGTGTAACTCTGTGTTGTTGTTTGTGTCGCACTGTTTTGCTTTATCTTGTCCAGGTCGCAGTTGTAAATGAGAACTTGTTCTCAACTGGCCTACCTGGTTAAATAAAGGTGAAATAAAATTAAATAAATAGAGACAAAAAACTAGATTAGAGACGATAGACTAGAGACTATAAAGTACAGACTAGAGACTAGACTGGAGACTGTAGACTACACTAGAGACTATAGAGTAGAGTCTAGTCTCTCTGCCTTCCTGGTTAAACCTTAGTCATATTTTATTATTAGTGGTCCGCGGGACACCAGTAGCTCATCCCTGGTCTCTAGTCTAGAGTAGAGACTATAGATTAGACACTAGAGAGACTACAGAATACAGAGTAGAAGCACAACTAGACTAGAGACTAGACTAGAGTATAGACTAGAGGCTAGAATACCGACTAGTCTATAGAGTAGTCTAGATACTATAGAGATTAGATTAGAGACTAGGCACTACAGTAGAGACTATAGTGTTCAGACTGGAGAGCATAGAGACTAGACACTACAAACCAGAGTATAGACTAGAGATGAGACTAGGGACTAAAATAGAGATTAGAGACTGGAGTATAGACTCAGGCAAGGCATATTCACGGTTATTGTATAAGTGTACATAAAATGCATTGAGTTTGTCTGGAAGAGAGGCATCGTTGGGCAGATCACGGCTGGGTCTTCCTTTGTAATCCGTAAAGGACTGTAACCCCTGCCACAATCGGTGGGCGTTGGAGCCTATGTAATATGATTCCACCTTATTCCTATATTGTCCTTTTCCTCGTTTGATGACTCTGCAGAGGTCATAGTAGGATTTCTTGTACTTGCTCCTGACCTCAGTCGTAGCATCAGGGTTGTCTGCGATAGCCATGTGTGTGGTAGCGCTGACCTTTAGTTTAGTGCCAACTTCTGTATTAATCCAGGGCTTTTGATTGGGGAAGCAGTGAACCCTCACTGTGGGGACACACGTCGCCGATGCATTTCCTAATGAAGCCGGTGACTGGGGTTGGCTTGTCAATGCCAAAAGCGGAGTCACTGAACATATTCCAATAAGCACCAGCAAAGCAGTCCTGCAGCATAATCCTGATTCTGATTACCATTTCTCATTGGAGCGAGACATGAGTAATTCCTGTTTGAGATTCTGCTTGTAAACAGAAATCAGAGTACGGAGTCATGATCTGATTTGCCGTATGGTGGACGAGCGAGGGCCTTGTATGCCTGTCCCTCTCTTCCTCTCCTTCTTCACCCTCTGCTTCTCTTCCAACAGTCTCTCTCAAACATTAAATTACATCTTCCTAATATTGAGTTGCACGCCCCTCCCCCTTTTGCCCTCAGAACAGCCTCAATTAATCGGGTGTGGACTCTACAAGGTGTTGAAAGCGCTCCACAGGGATGCTGGCTCATGTTGACTCCATTGCTTCCCACAGTTGTGTCAAGTTAGTTGGATGTCCTTTAGGTGGTGGACCATTCTTGATACACACAGGAAACTGTTTAGCATGAAAAACCCAGCAGCATTACAGTTCTTGACACAAACCGGTGCGCCTGGCACCTACTACCATACCCAGTTCAAAGGCACCTAAATATTTTGTCTTGCCCATTCACCCTCTGAATGGCACACGTACACAATCCATGTCTCAATTGTCTCAAGGCTTAAAAATCTTTCTTTAACCTGTCTCCTCCCCTTCATCTACACTGACTGAAGTGGATTTAACAAGTGACATCAGTAGGGATCATAGCTTTCACCTGCATTCATCTGGTTAGTCTATGTCATGGAAAGAGCAGGTGCTTTGTATACTTGCAATTTTGCACCAATTTGCTTCATTCTGCTACATTCACAGTCCTCCTCCTCCAGTGGTTGGCATGCTAGCTTCAAGTGTCATTGGATTAGGGTTTGCATCCCGGTCCGGTCAGCCATACAGGGACGGAAATCATACTGTACATGGCTACTTAGCAGCCCATGTAACAGTGACCCTTCACTGTGGTCACTCTCCAGGGGATCTCTCTTGCCTCCACTATTCATTCTCTACCCTTTTGGTTCCATTGCTTACAGTGGATGTGAGATTATTTATAGCATGCATGTCCAATGCAGACATATGATGGGATTAGTATTGGCCTCGTGGGCGTGTCCAATGCAGACATAAGGGACTAGTATTGGCCTCGTGGGCGTGTCCAATGCAGACATAAGGGACTAGTATTGGCCTCGTGGGCGTGTCCAATGCAGACATAAGGGACTAGTATTGGCCTCGTGGGCGTGTCCAATGCAGACATAAGGGACTAGTATTGGCCTCGTGGGCGTGTCCAATGCAGACATAAGGGACTAGTATTGGCCTCGTGGGCGTGTCCAATGCAGACATAAGGGACTAGTATTGGCCTCGTGGGCGTGTCCAATGCAGACATAAGGGACTAGTATTGGCCTCGTGGGCGTGTCCAATGCAGACATAAGGGACTAGTATTGGCCTCGTGGGCGTGTCCAATGCAGACATATGAAGGGATTAGTATTGGCCTCATGGGCGTGTCCAATGCAGACATATGAAGGGATTAGTATTGGCCTCGTGGGCGTGTCCAATGCAGACATATGAAGGGATTAGTATTGGCCTCGTGGGCGTGTCCAATGCAGACATATGAAGGGATTAGTATTGGCCTCGTGGGCGTGTACAATGCAGACATATGAAGGGATTAGTATTGGCCTCGTGGGCGTGTCCAATGCAGACATATGATGGGATTAGTATTGGCCTCGTGGGCGTGCCCAATGCAGACATATGATGGGATTAGTATTGGCCTCGTGGGCGTGTCCAATGCAGACATATGAAGGGATTAGTATTGGCCTCGTGGGCGTGTACAATGAAGACATAAGAAGGGACTAGTATTGGCCTCGTGGGCGTGTCCAATGCAGACATATGAAGGGATTAGTATTGGCCTCGTGGGCATGTCCAATGCAGACATATGATGGGATTAGTATTGGCCTCGTGGGCATGTCCAATGCAGACATATGATGGGATTAGTATTGGCCTCGTGGGCATGCCCAATGCAGACATATGATGGGATTAGTATTGGCCTCGTGGGCGTGCCCAATGCAGACATATGATGGGATTAGTATTGGCCTCGTGGGCGTGCCCAATGCAGACATATGAAGGGATTAGTATTGGCCTCGTGGGCGTGTACAATGAAGACATAAGAAGGGACTAGTATTAGCCTCGTGGGCGTGTACAATACAGACATAAGGGACTAGTATTGGCCTCGTGGGCGTGCCCAATGCAGACATATGATGGGATTAGTATTGGCCTCGTGGGCGTGCCCAATGCAGACATATGAAGGGATTAGTATTGGCCTCGTGGGCGTGTACAATGAAGACATAAGAAGGGACTAGTATTAGCCTCGTGGGCGTGTACAATACAGACATAAGGGACTAGTATTGGCCTCGTGGGCGTGTACAATGCAGACATAAGGGACTAGTATTGGCCTCGTGGGCATGTACAATGCAGACATAAGGGACTAGTATTGGCCTCGTGGGCGTGTACAATGAAGACATAAGAAGGGACTAGTATTAGCCTCGTGGGCGTGTACAATACAGACATAAGGGACTAGTATTGGCCTCGTGGGCGTGTACAATGCAGACATAAGGGACTAGTATTGGCCTCGTGGGCATGTACAATGCAGACATAAGGGACTAGTATTGGCCTCGTGGGCGTGTCCAATGCCGACATATGAAGGGATTAGTATTGGCCTCGTTGGCGTGCCCAATGCAGACATAAGGGATTAGTATTGGCCTCGTTGGCGTGCCCAATGCAGACATATGAAGGGATTAGTATTGGCCTTGTTGGCGTGCCCAATACACTGTACATGGGGCTTGTCATTTCTATACTGAAACAGGATTAGCTAAATAAAAGGCTGACATTGGCAAAATGAGTGTGTGGGTTTTTCTTTTTCATTAGACTCATAGTGATGCTAACCATGTTGAAGGATACCAGATTAGACTCAATGATGCTAACCATATTGAAGGATACCATATTAGACTCATAATGATGCTAACCATGTTGAAGGATACTAGATTAAACTTCTACAGCTCCTGTACATGCCGCCATGAAATGGATTAGTGACCAATGGATTCCGCCATAGGGCGGCGCACAATTGGCCCAGCATCGTCTGGGATTGGCCGGGGTAGGCCGTCATTGTAAATAAGAATTTGTTCTTCACTGACTTGCCAAATTAAATAAATGGTTAAAATAAAGGCCCTACCCTTGTAATGAAGGTAGGCCTTAAGGATGACATGCTCAGGAGAGATATTAATAGTACATATTACTATCATGAGGGTGTGCAGAAAGGAATATTTTAAAGGTTCATTTCATTAAAAAAATATATGTTGCTTGAAATAAAGTAGCAATTTGTTTGCTTCATGTTATGCATCATCCTAATGCAATTATATGCATTCATTATTATCACCACAAGGTGTCAGCGCTAGCATTTGTATTATAGCTTTACTACACGTAAACAAACCACTAGCGAGGTCTCGTAATGTGAGGTAAATAATACATGACTAGCACTAGCTACCGGTTCATTAAAACCACGCTATGTTTCTTAATCAAAACAATGAAGGCAATACACCTAGGTAAAATAAAGCAGACGAAGAGCTAGAAGAAACAGATTGGTATAGGGGGAGAGAGATTGATAGTGGGATAATGACTTCTGCTAGCTAACTTTTGATTTAAACAATGTGGCCGTCAAACATTGGACTAGTATGCTAGCTACATTTAGTTTAGTTATATTATTGGCTGTCGTGAAAGAAATTAATCTATCTAACAAGGTAAACTGATCTTACTCTACCTTCACATCACCCTAGCTGTGTGGTTATTTCCTGTGCTACCCAAATGTAGCCAAAACCACCAGAGCAAACGGATAGTAAACAGATAAGTGGGAAATAAAAAGGAAATAAACATGAATTGACTTTGTTTAGTGGTTATGGTAGCAAGTTACGTTTTTTAGTTGGATCAAGAAATACAAACACGTCATTTTGTGCAAGCAAACTAACTTGCAGCGTCGGGTGTTTACTGGGGAACCTCTTGGTTGCGTGTGCATATAGAATGTGTTATTGTTTTGACAGTTGAAAAGGTCTATAGACTAGAGACTAGACACTAGAAACTAGACTAAACACTATAGAGTAGACAGTAGAGGGAGGGGCCAGGCTCTTACTTGCTGGCGAGGCCTCCCCCTGGTGGCAGGTTGGGGATGCTCTCTGAGGACAAGTTTCTCATGACCGTCACCAGGTCAGGAATACCCTCCTCTCCTGCCTTCTCTATGATCTCTGAGAGGGGGAGACAGAGGGAGAGAGAGAGAGGTGGAGAGGGTGAGCGAGAGAAAAGAGGGGGATGAGAATTGAAGGGATTCATTCAAGGTTAAATGTTGCTACATAAAATCTCAACTGCGGAGAGACAAGTGAGTGTGAGAAAATGTTCCGTGTGTGTGTGTAAGACCAAGGAAGGAAGGTCAGAGCCCTGAGGCATAAGCCAGAGACAGAAAGTAAGAGTGCATGTATCATTGGAGTAGGAGTCAGAGAAGACCGACCAGAGGAAACCCTTGCAGCCCAGTTGGACTGGCTAGGTCCGGTGCCAGTTAGATGTCCCGCCAGAGCATTCCTCTCTGGAGCAGACATTCCTCTTTGCTCTGCGGGAGCTCCCTCTGGCGCTCTCCCAGCTAAACATTAGCGAAAAATTACCTCAACCTTATTCCAACACTGCGGGCCAACTCTGGGGGAAGAGTTTACATAACCCCCAAAACTCTCTCCCGTTTGACAGAGTAAGTCAAATGGCAAAAAGAGACATGAAAAAAGGGGAGGATAGGAGAGAAATTAGACAAAACCGAGATGGTTGGGTCATTTGTCAAGACTGAGTGAGAGAGAGAGCAATAGAAATGGAGAGAGCGAGAGATGGTGAGTGAGAGAG
This sequence comes from Salvelinus alpinus, assembly GCF_045679555.1. Lineage (NCBI taxonomy): Eukaryota > Metazoa > Chordata > Actinopteri > Salmoniformes > Salmonidae > Salvelinus > Salvelinus alpinus. The sequence continues at coordinate 81,451,631 of NC_092088.1, read as the reverse complement.
AAAGTAAAGCCCTTAAATTGAAATTGAATTGAGAGCGAGAGAGAGCAAGCAAGAGAAAGACAGTGGCAGAATACCTGACCACTGTGACTGACCCAAACTTAAGGAAAGCTTTGACTATTTACAGACTCAGTGAGCATAGCTTTGCTATTGAGAAAGGTCGCCATAGGCAGACCTGCCCTCAAGAGAAGACAGGCTATGTGCACACTGCCTACAAAATGAGGTGGAAACTGAGCTACACATCCTAACCTACTGCCAAATGTATGTCCATATTAGAGAGACATTTTTCCCTCAGATTACACAGACCAACAATGAATTTGAAAACAAATCCAATTTTGATAAACTCCCAAACTCCCATTGTGTGAAATATCAAAGTGTGCAATCACAGCAGCATGATTTGTGACCTGTTGCCACAAGAAAAGTGCAACCAGTGAAGAACAAACACATTGTAAATACAACCCATATTTATGTTGATTTATTTTCCCTTTTGTACTTTAAGTATTTGCAAGTCTATACAGTGCCTTCGGGAAGAATTCAGACCCCTTGACTTTTCCCACATTTTGTTGCGTTAGAGCCTTATAAAATAAACTCAGCAAAAAAAAGGTCCTCTCACTGTCAGCTGCGTTTATTTTCAGCAAACTTAACATGTGTGAATATTTGTATGAACATAACAAGATTCAACAACAGACATAAACTGAACAAGCTCCACTGACATGTGACTAACAGAAATTGAATAATGTGTCCCTGAACAAAGGGGGGGGGGTCAAAATCTAAACAGAGTATATGAAATGGATGATTATTTGTACTCTGTCAGAGATACGAAGCAGAGACAGACCCTTACCAAGTACATGCTGAGTGACCACCAATTGGCAATAGAAACCGGCAAACATAAAAAGACATGGTTACCCAAAGAGGAGTGTGTATGTGGTCACTGCACGACAGGGGAGGTAGAGACAGAGATACACTTTCTCCTTTACTGTGAGAAATATTCCTCACCAAGAGATTCATTATTCACAGATATTAAGACATTTATGCCAAATTTGTAGTTATTAAACCCAGAGGAAAAACAAAAAATACTCATGGGCAATGTCTCCTTTTTCAGCCAAATATAGCCCACTGAAAAATAACATCTGCAGTAACTTACTTATTATTAGTGTTATTGTTATTACTATTGTTATTAGTGGTATTACTATTAGTGTTATTACTGTTATTACTATTATTGTTAATATTGGTATTACTGTTATTACTATTATTGTATTTTTTTCAAATATTTTTTAAATTGATCTTTTACCCCCTTTTTCGTAGTAATCAATTGGTAGTGTCTACTGTCTTGTCTCATCGCTGCAACTCCCATATGGACAACTCCCATATGGACTCGGGAGAGGCAAAGGTGGAGAGCCATGCGTCCTCCGAAACACAACCCAACCAAGCCGCACTGCTACTTGACACAATGCACATCCAACCCGGAAGCCAGCCACACCAATGTGTCGGAGGAAACACCGTACACCTAGCGACCCGGTCAGCGTGCACTGCGCCCGGCCCGCCACAGGAGTTGCTAGTGCGCGTTCAGACAAGGATATCCCTGCCGGCCAAACCCTCCCTAACCCGGACGACGCTGGGCCAAATGGGCCTCCGGTCGCGGCTGGCTGCGGGCTCGAACCCAGAGTCTCTGGTGGCACAGCTAGCACTGCAGTGCAGTACCTTAGACTTAACACCCAGGAGGTCCATTACTATTATTGTTAATACTGTTATTACTATTACTGTTATTATTGTTGTGATTATTATTCCAAATAATAGTGGTACAAGTAGTACGGGTGATGGTAATGATAGCAATTTAATGATGGTGGTAGTAGTAGTAGTAATGACGATGGCAGTTGTAATACTGATGTAATGTGAGGATGACAGTCAGTTTCATTTTCTATGTTTAGCCTTTTACATTTATTATACTTCTACTATTGACTGTTAATAATGATAACACAATTGTATTCTTTTTTGTATTATTATTCATAATTTTATTACAATGTATATTGTATACATTGTTGCTTTGGCAATATTGATGCAATGTTTTTCATGCCAATGAAGCAGCTTGATTTTTAATTTAAGAGTGAGAGCAAGAGAACGAGAATCTGAAACAGGGTTAAGAGGGGGAATGTGACAGACAGGAGAAGGGAGAGAGAGAGACTGTTGGAAGAGAAGCAGAGGGTGAAGAAGGAGAGGAAGAGGGGGAGTGTGGAATGAGAAAGTGGGTCAAGACATGAATGTGCTTCAATGGGAGTTGATAGGCCAGCTGGAGTTCTAGCAAACGGCAGCCAGGCAGTTTTACCCAGCTGTTTAGAAAGTGTGTGAGAAGGGGATTGGAGGGGAGTGTAATACATTTTGACAGGGCCTGTGGTATGTAAGGGGTAGGAAACAAATGCACACTTGGAGAGAAAGGTAATAGTAGAGAATGGGATGCAGCCTGGATGAAGACAACAGTATGGAGGGGAAAAGTCATGTGTACAATCATTCTCACCTTCCACGCGAGACTCCAGAAACTTATCCAGCTCTGTATCTTTCTTCACCGCCTCCTCTGACACTTTAGGGCAGTTTGGCAAACAGACCAAAACAACACTCATGTTATCCCGACTTCCCTGTAGCGGAGGGGGGAGAAAGGGATGGAGAGTCATTACATGTGTGGGGAGGCACAGTTAACTCTGACAATAAAATAAGGCAGCCTCCTTTATACAGTGCCTTCAGAAAGTATTCAGACCCATCAACTTTTTGTTACGTTACAGTCTTATTTTAAAATGGATTGAATAAATGAAAATCCTCAGCAATCTACACACAATACACCATAAGCTCAGGTGCATCCTGTTTCAATTGATCATACTTGAGATTTTTCTACAAGTTGATTGGAGTCCACCTGTGGAAAATCCAATTGATTGGACATGATTTTGAAAGGCACACACACCTGCCTATATAAAGGTGCTACAGTTGACAGTGCAAGTCAGAGCAAAAACAAAGCCATGAGGTGGAAGGAATTGTCGGTAGAGCTCCGAGACAGGATTGTGTCGAGGAACAGATCTGGGGAAGGGTACCAAAACATTTATGCAGCATTGAATGTACCAAAGAACAGTGGCCTCCATATAACTTAAATGAATAAGTTTGGAACCACCCAGAATCTTCCTAGAGCTGGTCACTGACAGAGCTCCAGAGTTCCTCTGTAGAGATGGGAGAACCTTCCAGAAGGACAACCATCTCTGCAGCACTCCACCAATCAAGCCTTTATGGTAGAGTGGCCAGACAGAAGCCACCCCTCAGTAAAAGGCATATGACAGCCCACCTGGATTTTTCCAATAGGAACCAAGATTGAATTCTTTGGTTTGAATGCCAAACATCACACCTGGAGGAAACCCTGCACCATCCCTACGATGAAGCATGGTGGAGGCAGCATCATGATGTGGGAATGTTTTTCAGCAGCAGGGACTGGGAGACTAGTCAGGATCGAGGCAAAGATGAGCGGAGCAACGTACAGAGAGATCCTTAATGAAAACCTTCTCCAGAGCGCTCAGGACCTCAGACTGTGGCGAAGGTTCACCTTCCAACAGGACAACAACCCTAAGCACACAGCCAAGACAACATAGGAGTGGCTTCGGGACAACTCTCTCAATGTCCTTCAGTGGCCCAGCCAGAACCCGGGCTTGAACCCGAACAAACATCTCTGAAGAGACCTGAAAATAGCTGTGCAGCAAAGCTCCCCATCCAACTTGACAGAGCTTGAAAAGATCTGTAGAGAAGATCCCCAAATACAGGTGTGTCAAGCTTGTAGCGTCATACCCAAGAAGACTCGAGGCTGTGATCGCTGCCAAAGGTGCTTCAACAAAGTACTGAGTAAGGGGTCTGAATACTTATGTAAATGTGATAAATTACTAAAAACATTTCTAAACACCTGCTTTTGCTTTGTCATTATAGGGTATTGTGTGTAGATTGATGAGGGAAAAAAACGATTAACGACTAAGAATTAGGCTGTAACCTAACAAAATGTGGAAAAAGTCAAGGGGTCTGAAGTAGAGGTTGACCGATTAATCGGAATGGCCGAATAATTAGGGCCGATTTCAAGTTTTCATAACAATCGGATATCGGTATTTTTGGACACCGATTTGGCCGATAATTTTTTTTTAATTGTATTTTTTTTAAACACCTTTATTTCATCTTTATTTATCTAGGCAAGTCAGTTAAGAACACATTCTTATTTTCAATGACGGCCTAGGAACGGTGGGTTAACTGCCTCGTTCAGGGGCAGAACGACAGATTTTTACCTTGTCAGCTCTGGGATTCAATCTTGCAACCTTACAGTTAACTAGTCCAACGCTCTAACCACCTGATTACATTGCACTCCACGAGGAGCCTGCCTGTTACGCGAATGCAGTAAGCCAAGGTAAGTTGCTAGCTAGCATTAAACTTATCTTATAAAAAACAATCAATCAATCATAATCACTAGTTAACTGCACATGGTTGATGATATTACTAGTTTATCTAGCGTGCTCTGCGTTGCATATAATCGATGCGGTGCGTATCGTTGCTCCAATGTGTACCTAACCATAAACGTCAATGCCTTTCTTAAAATCAATACAGAAGTATATATTTTTTAAACCTGCATATTTAGCTAAAAGAATTCCAGGTTAGCAGGCAATATTAACCAGGTGAAATTGTGTCACTTCTCTTGCGTTCATTGCACGCAGAGTCAGTGTATATGCAACAGTTTGGGCCGCCTAATTTGCCAGAATTTTACGTAATTATGACATAACATTGAAGGTTGTGCAATGTAATAGGAATATTTAGACTTGGATGCCACCAGTTAGATAAAATACGGAACGGTTCCGTATTTCACTGAAAGAATAAACGTCTTGTTTTCGAGATGATAGTTTCCGGATTTGACCATATTAATGACCTAAGGCTCGTATTTCTGTGTGTTATTATTAAGTCTATGATTTGATAGAGCAGTCTGACTGAGCGATGGTAGGCACCAGCAGGCTCGTAAGCATTCATTCAAACAGCACTTTCGTGCGTTTTGCCAGCAGCTCTTGCTGTTTATGACTTCAAGCCTATCAACTCCCGAGATGAGACTGGTGTAACCGATGTGAAATGGCTAGCTAGTTAGCTAATAGCGTTTCAAACGTCACTCGCTCTGAGACTTGGAATGGTTGTTCCCCTTGCTCTGCAAGGGCCGCGGCTTTTGTGGAGCGATGGGTAACGCTGCTTCGAGGGTGGCTGTTGTCGTTGTGTTCCTGGTTCGAGCCCAGGTAGGAGCGAGGAGAGGGACGGAAGCTATACTGTTACACTGGCAATACTAGTGCCTATAAGAACATCCAATAGTCAAAGGTTAGTGAAATACAAATGGTATTGAGAGAAATAGTCCTATAATAACTACAACCTAAAACTTCTTACCTGGGAATATTGAAGACTCCTGTTAAAAGGAACCACCAGCTTTCATATGTTCTCATGTTCTGAGCAAGGAACTTAAACGTTAGCTTTCTTACATGGCACATATTGCACTTTTACTTTCTTCTCCAACACTTTGTTTTTGCATTATTTAAACCAAATTGAACATGTTTCATTATTTATTTGAGGCTAAATAGATTTTATTGATGTATTATATTAAGTGTTCATTCAGTATTGTTGTAATTGTCATTATTACAAATTTTTTTTTTAAATAATAATTGTCCGATTAAATCGGTATCGTTTTTTTTGGTCCTCCAATAAAATCGGTATCCTATCAGCGTTGAAAAATCATAATCGGTCGACCTCTAGTCTGAATACAGTGTACCAAACACCTCGATCCTTTACATTTGTAAAACACACACACACAGTCTAGCCTCACTGTACCTTGTGCAGGCAGGTGTCCAGCACCTGGTTGCAGACCTTCTCCAGGTCGTGGGACACCTCCAGACGGGACTTGACAAACTTACACAGCTCCTCATTGGTCATCACGTCCCAGATACCGTCACAGGCCAGCACCACAAACTCATCCTCTAGGGCCCTCTCGATCTCAAACACCTCGGGTTCTGGGGACACAAGCTGCTCCGTGGCACCCTTCCCATCCACACACTTGTAGTCGTAGTCTCCCAGGGCCCGGGACACGGCCAGGGAACCATTCACCCTCTGGATCATTACGGATCCGCCTGCGTTCTGGATCCTCTCCTTCTCCCGTGGGTTGCAGGGCTTGTGGTCCAGCGTGGAGAAGCAGACATGCGCGTTGCGGTAGAGCACGGCCCGTGAGTCACCACAGTTGATGAAGTACAGGTGCTCTGGAGAGAGCAGCACGGCCACGGCCGTCGAGCCGCTGCGGTCCATGCCGTTACGCAGGTCAGAGAAGTTCCTCATGTGCTCATCGATCTTCAGGAAGCCGGTGCGGATCCCCATCTTGACCATCTCCACGGCGGGTGCAGGTGCTGGGGTGACACCCTCAGGGCCCGGGGGACCCATGCTGTGGGTTATGATGTGCCCCAGCAGGTGTTTAGAGGCATAGTTAGCCACGCGGGAGCCGGCGTGGCCGTCGTAGACAGCGAAGAAGGACCAGTTGTCCAGGCCCTGGGGTAGACCCACCGTGGCGGTGTGGGCGTCTTCCATCTCCACCCGCCAGCCCTGCATGCTGCTCAGGCCATAACGGAGACCATTGCCCTCGCCGTGGGCGTTGTGCTTCTCAGTCTTGGGCTTGTCCAGGAACGCCCCCATGGCTTAGGCCACCACCTGGCGACAGGAGGAAGGGAATGAGGAGGAGGAGAAGAGAAGAGAGGAAGGGAATGAGAGAAGAAGATCAGGAGACTGGTTAGAGCTTGCAAAATTAGAAACACCTCATCCATTCCACTTGTGAGATGGGTCTAGCCAAACAGAGCAGCTGAAAACACAACATACTCTATTCAAGTAATGTTGATAAAAGTTTTGGCAACAACAAGTGTGAGACTAAAGCAGCATTATAGCGATCAACACACGGTTTGCTTCCTGATGCCTCCCACATTGCATCTGCTTCGGTGTCTATGAAGAACGTGCATCTTCAGAACAGACACTTGTTTTATAGCAACCAACAACTTAAACCCACACAATTATATTAAACACATTGAGATAGTTGGCTTGGATGCCAGACTGCATTCAGTATTGAAGATAAAAATGAATGTGGAGAGGTCTGAAATGTACTACTCTTATGTAGAAAATCTGCTTCCTAGCTCTGAGAGTTCACGCCATTTCTAAGAGAAACACCCACCAGACAGTGACGGAGACAGGGGAGGGGAGAGGGAGAACAGTGTGTCAGATCTAATTGAATAGACTTCAAAAAGAACTTCAGACCTTTTCAACTCAACTGATTAGCCTATGGAGTATTATTATTCTATATGATGTCCTGTTGGCTGGGTAGTGTTAGTATCCTTTTGGCTGGGTAATAGATTTCTGGTGAAATCGTGCTGCCAGATTACAATGAGGTTTATGGTAAATTAACATTGCTTTTGCACTATGAAAATGTATCCTTTAGTGTTTTAATGGTGGGCAGGCTGCGAGCAGGGCAGGCTCCTGGATGTCTGAAGCCTTGGTCTTGAGTGGACAGAGCAGCCTAGCTTTGAGAGGCCAAAGACAGCCATCTGGTTTCACAACAGCTAACGGAGTAGGCTAGATGGAATACCTAACCAGCATGATTGCAGCAGCAATCACCTGGCTGGCCAGGCATAATGATGTGTTGCAGATTATTTATAATATAGCTTATGCCATTGAGATGATTTCTCAAACCATTCTGTGTCATATCCATATTCAAATACTTCAGCTGGGGACAATACCAGTATCGCAATACCCTTTAGTAACGTGGCAAGTTAACAAAACACAAAGCAGATTTCACTTATTTTGGAAACATCATTATGTTGTCATCCACAGTCACATGTATTTATTTTCCAAGCTACAGCACACAATATTTTACATACAGCAGGTTAACGGACCAAAGAGTTTGGTCTGCTTGTTGTCATTTTTTACAAGGAAAGAAATATTGCATTACTGGTATCGTCACAGCCTTACAAATACCGTACCGGGCAAAGTAGCCTAAATCAAGCGCAAATATCTGACCTTTATTTGACAATCTATACAGTATAGGCCTACACAGAGCTCAGGCAGTTCCGTATGTGGGTAGGTACATAGTCTATTCCTGTTGGCTAGAGCCCAGTTCCAGTTGTAGAGGTTAGAGGGCATGCTGAATGCACTCTGGTCTCTCCCTCACTCACACCTTTTATCCCTGCCCTGAAAGCAGAAGAAGCGGGAGTAAAGTTCTGGACATGTCAGACCACTGTTGTCCAGCGGTGAAAGCAGGTCACCCAGCACTGGCAGGGCCACTCACACCATAGTGTGGTCTGTCTGTTTGTCCAGCCAAATTCACATTGAGGTGTTTTGACAACATAGCTGGGCTAAATAAAGGCCGCCCCAACGGTTGGCCAACTAGGGCTGGATGGGGAATAACTGCCCCAACGGTTAGCCAGGGCTAGATGGGGAATAACCGCCCCAACGGTTAGCCAGGGCTAGATGGGGAATAACCGCCCCAACGGTTAGCCAGGGCTAGATGGGGAATAACCGCCCCAACGGTTAGCCGACTAGATGGGGAATAACCGCCCCAACGGTTAGCCGACTAGATGGGGAATAACCGCCCCAACGGTTAGCCGACTAGATGGGGAATCACCGCCCCAACGGTTAGCCGACTAGATGGGGAATAACCGCCCCAACGGTTAGCCGACTAGGGCTAGATGGGGAATAACCGCCCCAACGGTTAGCCAGGGCTAGATGGGGAATAACCGCCCCAACGGTTAGCCAACTAGGGCTAGATGGGGAATAACTGCCCCAACGGTTAGCCCGACCAGCGCTAGATGGGGAATAACTGCCCCAACGGTTAGCCCGACCAGCGCTAGATGGGGAATAACTGTCCCAACGGTTAGCCAGGGCTAGATCGGGAATACCCGCCCCAACGGTTAGCCCGACCAGCGCTAGATGGGGAATAACTGCCCCAACGGTTAGCCGACTAGGGCTGGATGGGGAATAACTGCCCCAACGGTTAGCCCGACCAGCGCTAGATGGGGAATAACTGCCCCAACGGTTAGCCAACTAGGGCTGGATGGGGAATAACTGCCCCAACGGTTAGCAAACTAGGGCTGGATGGGGAATAACCGCCCCAACGGTTAGCCAGGGCTAGATGGGGAATAACCGCCCCAACGGTTAGCCCGACAAGCGCTAGATGGGGAATAACTGCCCCAACGGTTAGCCCGACCAGCGCTAGATGGGGAATAACTGCCCCAACGGTTAGCCCGACCAGCGCTAGATGGGGAATAACTGCCCCAACGGTTAGCCAACTAGGGCTAGATGGGGAATAACCGCCCCAACGGTTAGCCGACTAGGGCTGGATGGGGAATGACCGCCCCAACGGTTAGCCAACTAGGGCTAGATGGGGAATGACCGCCCCAACGGTTAGCCAACTAGGGCTAGATGAGGAATAACTTATTCACTGGACAGCTCCCAGGAATGAGAGGACAAAGAAGCAAAACATTTTCCACTTATCTAGGCTAGTCCTTTACGTTTCATTTTCTTCTGCATATGTCTGTGCTCTTTGTCTCTTGAGTATGATACTTTTGGGTGGCCATAATGTTACAGGTGCTATTTGGGGAAACAGGCCAAACTATCTAAATCATTACATCTGATTTTGAGCACCATAGCAGTGCCTTCGATCTTAGCTTTGTCGGAATGATCTGATCAGAAGAACAGCCAATATTTTGTCAAGTGGGTATCGGAGAAGCAGGTGGTGTAGTGTGGAGACCCATTGTTGTAAAAGTATATGGTGCTCTCCTTTCTCCATGTTAGCTAGTGATATCCAGAGACAGTCACTGGCCTACTCCAAGATTATGAATGGCGCAGCTTTAATTCCTTTGGCCAAACCTGACCGGTAAGAACATATCACACACACCAAGCATACTTTGTCGCTTAAGGAGGTCAGACACACCGAGAAAACAGACGGCCAAGAGGTACTGCAAGGAAACATACAGCTGACGACCGAGAGGTACTGAAAGGAAAGCATCACCCAAAAACTGTCTTGATGGCCTGCTGGGTAATCGACCTAGTATCGGCGAACAGGACATTTAGAACATGAAGAATTGGCCTGCCCCAACGACAATTTGACTGAGCTAATCAGAGAGCATGGACGTCCGCGAGAGGGGAGCCGAAAGGATTGACAACAAAAAAAGGGAGGACACTTTTTCCGGTGTAATCCACCCCCTTTTCAGCAGGCCTAACTATAGTGAAGAAAAATAGAAGTACAACAATTTAAACGATTTCACTGAGTTACAGTTCATAGAAGGAAATCAGTCAATTGAAATGAATTAATTAGGCCCTAATCTATGGATTTCACATGACTGGGCAGAGGTGCAGTAATGGGTGGGCCTGGGAAGGCATAGTTCCACCCACTGGGGAGCCAGGTCCAGCCAATCAGTGAATTTTTCCCCACAAAAGGGTTTTATTAGACAGAAATACTCCTCAGCACCCTCCCTCCCCCTCCTCAGACGATCCCGTATGTGAAAAAGCCGGATGTGGAGGTCCTGGGCTGGCCTGGTTACATGTGGTCAGTGGATGTGAGGCCAGTTGGATGTACTGCCAAATTCTGTAAAACGACACTGGAGACAGCTTATGATCGAGAAATGAACATTAAATTCTCTGGTAACAGCTCTGTTGGCCATTCCTGCAGTCAGCATGTGAATTGCTCACTCCCTCATCTGTAGCATTGTGTTGTGACAAAACTGCACATTTTAGAGTGGCCTTTTATTGTCCCCAGCACAAGGTGCACCTGTGTAATGATAATTTCATTCAATCAGCTTCTTGATATGCAACACCTGTCAGATGGATGGATTATCTTGGAAAATTAGAAAATTCTCACTAACAGGGATGTAAAGAAATTAATGCAACATTTATTAGAAATATATGCTTTTTGTGCATTTGGAAAATTTCTGGGATTATATATTTTAGCTAATGAAACATGGGACCAACACTTTACATGTTGCGTTTTTGTTCAGCATAAAACAAAGCTGCATAATACATATTGTTTTTCTGGAGCAAGCCTTTACATCTTTTAAGTCTAGCTAAGGAGTAATGTGCTTGAAGAAGCATGTTTTGTTAGGTTTGATAACGTACACTTGCTCATTAGTTAGCTAGCTATAGTTAGCAGCCACACACACTTCATATGAAATGAATGGGGTGGTAAGTGCAGCACAATGTAATCAACACTAAATGATTTAGCAAGCTAGCAAGATAAAGAAATAATTGAATTCACTCTCCATTATCCCATACGTCCAGCGCCAGTTAACTTCCTAGTTAGCGTTGCCATTTGCCAGTTAGCACAACATAGCTAGCTAGCTACTCGACAGCTGACAAGCAGCTGCTTCATAAAAAAATGTATCCATTGTGATTTAAATTATGCTAGTTATCTAGTTGTGGCCATCTGGCTAGTATAAACAAGGGCTTACTACACATTCGACCTTGCTTTCTAGCTAGCTAACATTAGCCATCTACAAAGGCACAAGCCAAACATAGCTTGGCAATGGTACTGTCACCTTCTGGTCTCGAGTATTTTAACAAGGCTGAAGGCCGATCTGTGCCATGTGATGAACAAAAAATGTACTGCCGACACCTTGGGCAGAGGTACTAAGTACCTCTCGGCTGTCAGTATTCTTGATGTTTGAGGCAATGAAAACATGCCATCGGCTGCAAAGACCTGTCATTCCAATGACATGTAGAATGTTACGTTCCCCAGTTTCTGTGTTGTAGTTTGTATTTGAGTGTGTGTGTTTCAGCTGATTGGTCGGCCCCAATTGATGATTGGAGAGCTGACCCCGCCCTCTCGTCAAGACGCAGCTGTCTCTAATTACCAGTGCCTTCTGAAGCTATAAAAGCCAGTGTTCTGTTGTTCAGAAGAGAGCGATCATAGGCAGGCTGAGATGATAGGCAGGCTGAGATGATAGGCAGGCTGAGATGATTGCTGGGAGAAGATTGCAGAAAGATTGATTGTGATAGAGAGATTGCAGAGAGAGATCATAGGCAGGCTTAGATCATTGCAGGCTGAGATCATTGCTGGAGAGATTGAACGTGATATAGATCATTGCTGAGAGAGGAGGTTGATGGCTGAGGGTTATAGCATGTTGGTCGTTGGTATGTATTGTGTTAGTTGTTGCTGGGAGCAGTTGGTATGTACTGTGTTAGTTGTTGCTGGGAGCAGTTGGTATGTACTGTGTTAGTTGTTGCTGGGAGCAGTTGGTATGTACTGTGTTAGTTGTTGCTGGGAGCAGTTGGTATGTACTGTGTTAGTTGTTGCTGGGAGCAGTTGGTATGTACTGTGTTAGTTGTTGCTGGGAGCAGTTGGTATGTACTGTGTTAGTTGTTGCTGGGAGCAGTTGGTATGTTCTGTGTTAGTTGTTGCTGGGAGCAGTTGGTATGTACTGTGTTAGTTGTTGCTGGGAGCAGTTGGTATGTACTGTGTTAGTTGTTGCTGGGAGCAGTTGGTATGTACTGTGTTAGTTGTTGCTGGGAGCAGTTGGTATGTACTGTGTTAGTTGTTGCTGCGAGCAGTTGGTATGTACTGTGTTAGTTGTTGCTGCGAGCAGTTGGTATGTACTGTGTTAGTTGTTGCTGGGAGCAGTTGGTATGTACTGTGTTAGTTGTTGCTGGGAGCAGTTGGTATGTACTGTGTTAGTTGTTGCTGGGAGCAGTTGGTATGTACTGTGTTAGTTGTTGCTGGGAGCAGTTGGTATGTACTGTGTTAGTTGTTGCTGGGAGCAGTTGGTATGTACTGTGTTAGTTGTTGCTGGGAGCAGTTGGTATGTTCTGTGTGAGATTGTTGCTCAGAGAGCTTATTGGATGTCCTTTGTTTCTTAGTTTGTTTGAGAGATTGTTTGATATTCTGTTTCATTTGTTCCCAGGGGGGAAGGGGAAGGCACCTAGGGAGTGCTTAGGCAAGAGGCCCGCGGGCATACATATACCCGTAGTACATTCACTGTCTAGGAACACTAGGTAAGACCTGGGCGGACCACCCCCTGTATTTTGGTTAGTGCACCAGGGGGTGCTAAGTTAGATAAGTAGTGGGTAGGCAGGTTAGATAGGAGAGGGGGAGCTTTGACATTTACTTTCTTTGCTTCCATCCAGCTCCTTTTCCCCATATTACCGTGTAAAGGAATAAAATCCTAGTAAATGGTCTATTCTGCCTTTTGTCGTCCTTTCTCACACCTACAGTTCATACCTCTTTCACTTCACAGGGAGTTGAGTTGTAGCAGGGTGTTGCGTTCCCTCTTCTCAGAGGCGTGCGTAACACAATGGGGGCTCATCCGGGATTCCATTAAACCCACCGGACCCTGCTGCACAGAGCTCTCTGTGGTTAGTGATGGTAGGTTGTGAGTTTGGATGACTTGTTTAGTTTGTGTGTTCAGTAGATTGCTGTGTACAAGATGGCTGCCACGTTTTTTGAAGCGCCCTCTGTTGATTGTTTGGTGAGGTTTCGTAAAGTAGACCTTTTAGCTATAGCTGACCATTATGGATTCATCATCCCTGAGAAAGCCCTGAAGGCTGAGCTTTTGGTGCTAGTCAGGGAGGGTTCAGTGAGAGAACGAATTCTCTCATTGCAAGGAGAGGAGACGTGTAGACTTTCCGATGCCAAGTCGAAGCTAGGCCACTAGTTGAACCTACGCAGCAACACCCACTTTACAGTTCAGGTCAGCACAATGGTGTTGAGTGGGTCGGCTAGGCTGAGCTATTCCAGCCTGTCCTGTCAGTGGTCTGTCCTATGGCGTCAGAGGGAGCAGTGTGCCTGTCTGTGCCCATCACGCCTCACCCACACCAGGCTATAAATATCACAGGGTTTGTGTTACAGAATAACACCTGCCTCCTCACACACCTGGTCCCTGACTCCATCATCCTCTGCCCACTTTGATTGCACGCTGACATTAGCATGACAAAACACTGTCTGCCCCAGCTCTGCTCATTGCTTATGTGTGTGTGCTGTCGTGACATGACTATCATTAATCTGATGACTAATTTATTTCATCAACCAACTATGTTTAATTGTTACTCGATTAAATTAATCATGTAACAATTTACTCATTAGGAATATGGGGCACTATGGGAAAAGTAGTTTTTCCTCCATATCTCCGGATTCCTACCACAAGCTCTGAAACTCTTCACCTGGATCATCGCAGCTAGCTAGCTGCTATCCAAATTGGCTTCTCCTGGCTAACGTCTCTGTCCCGAAGCAAGCACCAATTAGCCTGTAGCTAACCTATGCTAGGCCCATCTCCCAGCTAGCTAAAGAGGTCCATCAGCCACTCCTTGGGCTACAATGCCAATTGGCCTGGACCCCTTTAATTGCCGACACGGAGCCCCGCCGATCCATCACGACTGCACTACCAACGTAATCCAAAGCCACACCCACTATCTCCAGGTCATGTATAAGTCTTTGCTAGGTAAAGCCCCACCTTATCTCAGCTCACTGGTCACCATAGCAGCACCAACTCGTAGCACGCACTCCAGCAGATATATTTCACTGGTCACCCCCAAAGCCAATTCCTCATTTGGCCGCCTTTCCTTCCAGTTCTCTGCTGCCAATGACTGGAACGAATTGCAAAAATCACTGAAGCTGGAGACCCATATCTCCCTCACTAACTCTAAGCACCAGCTGTCAGAGCAGCTCACAGATCACTGCACCTGTACATAGCCCATCTGTAAATATCCCATCCAACTATCTCATCCCCATACTGTTTCTTTTTGCTCCTTTGCACCCCAGTATCTCTACTTGCACATTCATCTTCTGCACATCTATCACTCCAATGTTTAATTGCTAAATTGTAATTGTTTCGCCACTATGGCCTATTTATTGCCTCACCTCATTTGCAAACACTGTATATATACTTTTTTCCGCCATTGTGTTAATTACTGTTTGTTTATTCCATGTGTAACTCTTTTGTTTGTGTCGCACTGCTTTGCGTTATCTTGGCCAGGTCGCAGTTGTAAAATGAGAACTTGTTCTCAACTGGCCACCCTGGTCAAATAAAGGTGAAATAAAATAAAATAAATGAGACTAGATTCCTGCTTACAAGCAAAAATTAAAGCAGGAAGCACCAGTGACTCAGTCTATGACAAAGTGGTCAGATGAAGCAGATGCTAAACTACAGGACTGTTTTGCTATCACAGACTGGAATATGTTCCGGGATTCTTCCGATGGCATTGAGGAGTACACCACATCAGTCACTGGCTTTATCAATAAGTGCGTCGAGGACGTCGTCCCTACAGTGACTGTACGTACATACCCCAACCAGAAGCAAAGGATTACAGGCAACATTCGCACTGAGCTAAAGGGTAGAGCTGCCGCTTTCAAAGAGCGGGACTCTAACCCGGAAGCTTATAAGAAATCCCGCTATGCCCTCCGATGAACCATCAAACAGGCAAAGCTTCAATACAGAACTAAGATCGAATAGTACTATACCGGCTCCAACGCTCGTCGGATGTGGCAGGGCTACAAAGGGAAGCACTGCCGAGAGTTGCCCAGTGACATGAGCCTACCAGAAGAGATAAATAACTTCTATGTTCGCTTCGAGGCAAGTAACACTGAAACATGCATGAGAGCATCAGCTGTTCCAGACGACTGTGTAGTCACGGTCTCTGCAGCCGATGTGAGTAAGACCTAGGGTTGCACATTTTGGGGAATATTCAAAGGTGGAAACTTTGTGGGAATTAACTGAAATATATGCAAATTAATATTACCATTTAAATGTAGATGTTTTTTGCATTGGATATATTTTCCATATCATATGGACACAAACAAACCTTTACCTTATAAGTAGACAAAATTGCTAATTTAAATTTTTTCAACAGAAAAATAAATAAAATTGTTACAAATGGAACTTGAGTTGACTTGATCACATGGGATGATTTCACTAAACAACAAAAGGGAAAATGGAATGATCCCCAATGATCCATCGCATCTCCCAAAAACATTTTCAACATGCATCTGTAAAATGATAGTCTAGAAACAAAAGCTTTGGTTGTCTTCCTCTCAGGCTTCCTTGTCTTCTCCCTGGACCTCCTCAATGTCCACCTCTTGAACATCAGACTTTGAGGCCTCATCTTCACTGTCCAACCTTGTTGAGGATGGCTCGTTGTCAGGCTCAGAAAGCTCAAATTTTCCCATATGGCTACCGATTTTTCAACCCTATTATTGGTCAGCCTGTTGCGTGCGCTGGTGTGCATGTTCCCAAACAAGGACCAGTTGCGCTCTGAGGCGGCTGAAGTTAGTGGAATTTGGAGGATGATGGAGGCCACAGAGGAAAGAGCCTCAGATCCACAAAGTCCCTTCCACCAGGTGGCTGATAAGATATGTTGGCACAACTGCCATATTGCATGTTCATCCCAAAGCCCTTGCTTGGAAGTGTACTTCGCCAGACTGCCAAGAACCTTGCCCGCATCCAGGCCAAGGTGGCGAGACACAGTAGTGATGAAACCATAGGCCTTGTTGATCTCTGCATCAGACAGGATGCTCTTGCCAGCATACTTGGGGTCCAACATGTACGCTGCGGCGTGTATGGGCTTCAGGGAGAAGTCTTCACGCTTTTTGATGTATTTCAGAACTGCAGTTTCCTCTGCTTGGAGCAGTGAAGTGGGCAGGGCAGTACGGATTTCTTCTCTTACATCTGCAAGCAGAGTCTGAACATCAGACAGGACAGCATTATCTCCCTCAATCCGTGCAATGGCTACAGCTATAGGTTTCAGGAGTTTCAGGCTGCGTACCACTCTCTCCCAAAATACATAATCCAGGAGGATCCTCTTGATGGGGCTGTCCATATCGGCAGACTGTGACATGGCCATTTCTTGGAGAGACTCTTACCCCTCCAGGAGACTGTGAAACATGATGACAACACCACCCCAACGGGTGTTGCTGGGCAGCTTCAATGTGGTGCTCTTATTCTTCTCACTTTGCTTGGTGAGGTAGATTGCTGCTATAACTTGATGACCCTTCACATACTTAACCATTTCCTTGGCTCTCTTATGGAGTGTATCCATTGTTTTCAGTGCCATGATGTCCTTGAGGAGCAGATTCAATGCATGAGCAGCAAAGCCAATGGGTGTGATGTGAGGGTAGGACTCCTCCACTTTAGACCAAGCAGCCTTTATGTTAGCAGCATTGTCTGTCACCAGTGCAAATACCATCTGTGGTCCAAGGTCATTGATGACTGCCTTCAGCTCATCTGCAATGGAGAGACTGGTGTTTCTGTTGTTCCTTGTGTCTGTGCTCTTGTAGAATGCTTGTTGAGCGGTGGAGATTATGTAGTTAATTATTTATTGCCCACGAACATTCGATCAACAATCAGAGATGATTGCAATACAGTCTGCTTTCTCTATGATTTGCTTGACCTTCACTTGAACTCTGCATCCAGCAAATGAGTAGATAAAGCATGTCTGGTTGGAGGGGTGTATGCTGGGCGAAGAACGTTCAGAAATCTCTTCCAATACACATTGCCTGTGAGCATCAGAGGGGAACCAGTTGATACACAGCTCGAGCAAGATTCATCGTGATTTCTCTGACTACGTCCCTCCATTGAGTAAAACAACTTTGATTCCAGGAGGACCATGAGCTGTTGCTATCGATAAGGTGTCTGATTCATCATTTTCACCTTGAATAAAAGTAGAGGGACTTTGTCCGAGGTTGCTTGTTGTGAGCGCTGAGGGAACTTCATGCACTTGGCCAGATGATTCTGCATCCTTGTTGCATTCTTCACATATGATTTGGCACAGTATTTGCAAATGTACACAGCTTTTCCTTCTACATTAGCTGCAGTGAAATGTCTCCAAACATCAGGCATATTCCTGTAAAGATTATTTTTTAATTGGTAAAAATAAATACAATTCTAAATAGTTCAGCAGTTAGATTAAACAACTCCTTTGTAAGATAAATTTATCAAATGAAACATGTATGGAAACGGGTGAATTAACACTCAGTTATAGCAGGCTCAAGCAAGCTAAAACCCACATGGTAGAAAAAACGAACTAGAAGAAATTGTTAACAAGTTAGAAATGATTTAAAAAACACACTTTGCTGTAGGCTACTATTTACTAGTTAACAAAAAATCCGATGTCACATAAAATATATTCACCCCACCCAGTATTGTAATCAAAACTTACCAGAAAGCATGTAGTCCGTGGCTCAGACAGTGTAGTAGTGTAGGCTCAATAGCATCTCATTAGCGGTCAAGATCTTGAGAATCGGCTGTACATGTGATGGAAGAGTGTACTGCACGTGATGGAAGAATGCACTGTGCATGCAGAGGGTTGCAATTCCATTGAATTGGGGATAGTTTAACCAAAATATGCCACAAGACCTAGAATATCCCACAAAAAAAAAGAGTAAACTTTCTTGATGATTTTAAGCAAAATTCCCCAAATTCCTGGGCTTAACTTCCCATGGAAAATTTCCTGAAAAATTCCAGAAATTTACCGGAAAGTTTCCGACCCTTTGCAACCCTAGTACGACCCTTAAACAGGTCAACATTCACAAAGCCGCAGGGCCAGACGGATTACCAGGACATGTACCCTGGGCATGCACTGACCAACTGGCAAGTGTCTTCACTGACATTTTCAACCTCTCCCTGTCGGAGTCTAATACCAACATGTTTCAAGCAGACCACCATAGTTCCTATGCCCAAGAACATTAAGGTAAACTGCCTAAATGACTACCGACCTGTAGCACTCACGTCCGTAGCCATGAAATGCTTTGAAATTCTGGTCAAGGCTCATAACACCATTATCCCAGAAACCCAAGACCCACTCAAATTTGCATTACCACACCAACAGATCCACAGATGATGCTATCTCTATTGCACTCCACACTGCCCTTTCACACCTGGACAAAAGGAACACCTGTGTGAGAATGCTATTCATTGACTACAGCTCAGCGCTCAACACCATAGCACCCTCAAAGCTCATCACTAAGCTAAGGAACCTGGGACGAAACACCTCCCTCCGCAACTGGATCCTGAACTTCCTGACGGGCCACCCCCAGGTGGTAAGGGTAGGTAACAACACATCCGCCACGCTGATCCTCAACACGGGGGCCCCTCAGGGGTGTGTGCTCAGTCCCCTCCTGTACTCCCTGTTCACTCATGACTGGACCAGGTTGAGAGTTCCTTGGCGTCCACATCATCAACAAACTAACATGGTCCAAGCACACCAAGACAGTCGTGAAGAGGGCACGACAAAACCAATTCCCCCTCAGGAGACCGAAAAGATTTGGCATGGGTCCTCAGATCCTCAAAAGGTTTTACAGCTGCACCGTCGAGAGCATCCTGACGGGTTGCATCACTGCCTGGTATAGCAACTGCTCGGCCTCCGACCACAAGGCACTACAGAGGGTAGTGCGTACGGCCCAGTACATCACTGGGGCCAAGCATCCTGCCATCCAGGACCTCTATACCAGGCAGTGTCAGAGGAAGGTCCTAAAAATTGTTCAGGACTCCAGCCACCCTAGTCATGGACTGTTCTCTCTGCTACCGCATGGCAAGTGGTACCGGAGTGACAAGTCTAGGTCCAAGAGGCTTCTAAACAGTTTCTACCCCCCAAGCCATAAGACTCCTGAACAGCTAATCAAATGGCTAACCAGACTATTTGCATTGCCCCTCCCCCCCCCTCTTCTACACTGCTGCTACTCTGTTATCATCTATGCATAGTCACTTTAATAACTCCACCTGCATGTACATATTACCTCGACACCAGTACCCCCTGTACATATTCCCGCTATTGTTATTTTACTGTTTATTATTTGTCATTCTTATCTTGCTTTTTTTTGTTGGTATTTTCTTAAAACTGCATTGGTTAATGGGTTGTAAGTAAGCATTTCACTGTAAGGTCTACACTGGTTGTATTCGGCGCATGTGACATATGAAATTAGATTTAATTTATTATCATCTTGCTAAACATACAGTTTCTGATATGATTTGTGTTCCCATACTCGAAGATGTTTCCTCTCTCCCACACAGAGAAAACCCTTGCAGAGGTCGGTGGCACTGCAGTGATGTAACCACAGGACTGCTCTAGCTCTGGGGCTGATGTCATGTGTTCCATCTCTATGGTTACTGGGCTTGGAGTGGCAGCCAAGTGGTTCCTATAGCAACCGGGAGCTCTAGCACTGCTGAACAGCAAACCCCTGACCATGCACTGTTTCTTCGCTTGAATGACAGGAGTTTTGTCGAAATAAACACTGCAGACACACTCTTCAGTCGTCACCCCATTTCCCCTGATCCTGGTGTTTCAGGGTATTTGAACAGCAGCACGAAGAGTAAGGTAATAAAACTCCTCAGCTTGGATTCATGTCCCACCTCCCCCAATCATGCTCCCTCAACAGAACATGTGAACCTCTCGACACAGCTTTCATCAGTAAGTCACCTGAATATCCATGCATTTAAATCACAGAACTGTTTAATGATTTAATTGCATTACTGCTGAGCACATTAAAATTGCCAAGCTCAGAGACATATCCCCAGGAACATGAAGAATAGCCTGCTTGGTGGGATTTATTGCCAAAGATGAATTTTGATTCAGGGCAGTCAGCCAGTGAGGTCAGGGCAGGGCAGTCAGCCAGTGAGGTCAGGGCAGGGCAGTCAGCCAGTGAGGTCAGGGCAGTCAGCCAGTGAGGGCAGGGCAGTCAGCCAGTGAGGGCAGGGCAGTCAGCCAGTGAGGGCAGGGCAGTCAGCCAGTGAGGGCAGGGCAGTCAGCCAGTGAGGGCAGGGCAGTCAGCCAGTGACGGGCAGGGCAGTCAGCCAGTGACGGGCAGGGCAGTCAGCCAGTGACGGGCAGGGCAGTCAGCCAGTGACGGGCAGGGCAGTCAGCCAGTGAGGGCAGGGCAGTCAGCCAGTGACGGGCAGGGCAGTCAGCCAGTGACGGGCAGGGCAGTCAGCCAGTGACGGGCAGGGCAGTCAGCCAGTGACGGGCAGGGCAGTCAGCCAGTGACGGGCAGGGCAGTCAGCCAGTGACGGGCAGGGCAGTCAGCCAGTGACGGGCAGGGCAGTCAGCCAGTGACGGGCAGGGCAGTCAGCCAGTGACGGGCAGGGCAGTCAGCCAGTGACGGGCAGGGCATTCAGCCAGTGACGGGCAGGGCAGTCAGTGACGGGCAGGTCAGTCACCCCCCTCTGACACTGAGTGTGGATTCTGGCTGAACTACTGAGAGACATTCTGCTGAAGTCATGGATTGACAGCATTTGGGATAGCTCAGTTCCTCTCTATTTCCTCTGAGTCACATCACGTCTGTGCTGTTTTCTTGCGTGCTCCGTCTGTCCAACTCACCCAGCCAGCACTCCATGTCAGAGCCATTCAAATCCACCACCACCTCTCCCATTCAAATCATCCACCACCTCAGCCATCTCTCCCATTCAAATCATCCACCACCTATCTCTCCCAAATCGGTCCCAAGAGAACAATAGACATTCACTGTGTGCTGTACACAGACAAACACACAGCAAACACACCCTCTTGTGACCTTGACAGCGGGAGTCAAGGGATCATGTTCTGGTTCTCCAGGAACCTATCAGAACAAGGAGCGTGTTTAAAATGTCCACTTCCTCGCTAGAATTGGGAGAAGAAGCCAAAATCTCCAGACCGTTTTACACAGGACAAAGGGACATCAGAGAGTCTTAAAAAAGGTAGCTATACTGAGGTAGCATAGGCCCACCCAATGGGGAGCAAGGGATCAGCCAGTCAGAATGAGTTTTTACCCACAAAAATAGCTTTATTAAAAGACAGAAACACTCCTTATCACCCTTCCCCTCAGTCAATGGCACAGGTGAAGAGGCCGGATGTGTAGGTCCTGGGCTGGCGTGGTCACAGGTGGTGTGCGTTTGCGAGTCCTCTAAAGTTCTCTAAAACGACGTTGGAGGCTTCCTTTCTAGGGAGTTTTTCCTGGCCACCATGCTTCTACACCTGCATTGCTTGCTATTAGGGGTTTTAGGCTGGGTTTCTGTATAGCACTTGTGACATCAGCTGATGTAAAAAGGGCTTTATAAATATATTTGATTGATTGACTTTACATGGTACGTTTATATTTGGTAAACTACTCAATGGGTCCATGCAGTGCCAGATTAGCCTCTGATTGAACAGCGGCCAGCCCAAAGGGATGGATGAATGGCACTGCTCTTCCCTAGGCATGCATTGAGGTCAATGGGAGACTAGCCTAACTGAAAATTCGATGTAGATGGATGTTAGGACTGGTGTAGTCAGACCCACCATGGAATACCACTAAGAACAGAAAAAGTAAGGACAAGTAAAGGTGGGCAGACCGATTTGGCTGCATGGCACTGTGGGGGTTGTGTACTGTTAAGGCATATATTATGACGACATTGTAAGGTTGTTTGTTTGTTTTGGACTTCGGTGACGGCTTTTCAGCTGTTCGGGCACACCATTTTTTCCCCGAGGCAAACCTAAGTTCGGAGCCAAAGTCTATGCCCCTTCATCGGTGATTGGTCAACAGTAGGGATTCTTCAATAAAGTATGTTGTCTTTCAACGAGAGACGACTTGTCATGCACATTTTTTTCATTGATAAATACTGCACCAAACATCTTAGTTCGATATAAAATTGCGCGACTAAGATCTCTGCAAAAACGTCAAAATTAATGACAGATTTCTTGAGTTATCGTAGATTTATTGTGACCATTTTGAGGAAGTGTATACTGACTACGGGATCTCGAGATGGACAAACAGTACTATTGCCACTTTTTTGTAGTTTTTCATGCGAAGGTCTTTTAATTATGGCTGCAGGGGCAGTATTGAGTAGCTTGGATGAAAGGTGCCCAGAGGTGCCCATACTAAACTGCCTGCTCCTCAGTTCCATATGCTAACATATGCATATTATTAGTAGTAGTATTGGATAGAAAACACTCTGAAGTTTCTAGAACTGTTTGAATGATGTCTGTGAGTATAACAGAACTCATATGGCAGGCAAAAACCTGAGAATCCAAACAGGAAGTAGGAAATCTGAGGTTGGTCGATTTTCAACCCAGCCCCTATTGAATACACAGTGGGATATGGATATGTTTGCACTTCCTACGGCTTCCACTAGATGTCAACAGTCTGTAGAACCTTGTCTGATGCCTCTACTGTGAAGTGGGGCCGAAGGAGACAGGAATTAGTCAGGTCTACCATGACCTGACCATGCTCTGATGCGCGTTCACATGAGGGAGCTCTGTTCCATCGCACATCTGAAGTCAATGGTATTCTTCGGTTGGATCGTTATTCAAGATTTATGTTAAAAACATTCTAAAGATTGATTCAATACAATGTTTTGACATTTCGTCTGCTTTTAGTGAACGCGCTTCCTGACTTTGGATTTGTTTACCAAACACGCTAACAAAAATAGCTATTTGGACATAAATGATGGACATTACCGAACAAAACAAACATTTCTTGTGGAAGTGGGAGTCCATTCCGACGAAGATCAGCAAAGGTAAGTGAAGATTTATAATACGATTTATGAGTTTTGTTGACTGCACAATTTGGCGGGTAACTGTATGGCTTCCTTTTGTGGCTGAACGCTGTTCTCAGATGATTGAATATTGTGCTTTTGCCGTAAAGCTTTTTGAAATCTGACACAGCGGTTGCATTAAAGGAATATATGCGAGCACACTCGTTCGGCTAGCCGACTTCGGCTGAACTGAAGGATGCTGACGCCTTACGCCTAATTGATGGGAATCACAGCCCTTTTTCCCCCCAACAGAGCAAACACATCATCCTCATTCTAAGATGACGAGAGCCATTTCTAAATCCGGAGTCAGTCCTACAAAACAAACACCTCTTCAGGGCACTGAGTAGCCTAATCTGGCCTTAGATGAAGATCGGATCCTAAAGTCATCATCCACAAATAGGCCTATAAACACATGCAGAAACAAATCCACTGTCAAACATCTCACACTGACTGAACTACTCCCAGTGGTTCAGTCAAAAGAGTTCCCAGGAATGACCGGGCCAGAGGCGTGTTTCTCTCATCTCTCTGGAACCATTTCAACTGAATTTTAGATGGAATGTTGTTCTGAGGGCAAAAAGTAAAACCAACACTTCTAACAATTATTATCTTTGGGAGAGCTTGGGTCTTTCTTCACTGCGAAAGGGTGTGAATATCAGAGTGACTCTGCACACCAACCCGAATTGCACATACAACATACATATGCATAGGTGGTGCAAAAACCCTCAAAGCAAATTAACACACTGCATGTGTTCAGTTTCCACTTGATATTGATTGAGTTCAGTTATCTGGCCTCTCCTGACCCTTTCAGTCCCTTTCCCCACAGATACCCTGTTCAACGTTACCAGTGACCCAGCACTGGACACTTATTTTGGTGTCATTCTGAGCCCTCCAGTCAACAGTGTGCCGACATCTGGACAGGGGAGACAGGGTTTATCACTCAGAGGAAAGGATAGAGCCAGCCAGAGTGGAACAATTCACGGTTGACACCATTTCTGTTGGTGACATCATTAACGGTCACGTCAGCCAGTAATTGGTTCCCAATAAACCCATCCAATAAACATCTAATATTTTTGGTCACGAACAAAAACGGATTTGCAGACACCGAAATCAACAGGACTGTCTGTGTGACACTCAGGAACATAGGCATAAAACTCAACATACTATGACTTCATTATTGACACAGAAACACACGTCACTGATTAGGCTAGTACAGCCTACTTTCTCTTTTCCCACACACATCCATAACCCCCCGCACACATCCATAACCCCCCGCACACATCCATAACCCCCCGCACACATCCATAAACCCCGCACCCAGAGCTGCCAACTCATTGGCCGAGACACACATTTTACCATCTTCTCACACCACAACACATATCACACATTGAAAAGTACTGAATGTATTTTTCTAAATTAGTCCATTGTATAGT
Source organism: Salvelinus alpinus (assembly GCF_045679555.1). NCBI lineage: Eukaryota > Metazoa > Chordata > Actinopteri > Salmoniformes > Salmonidae > Salvelinus > Salvelinus alpinus. The sequence continues at coordinate 81,426,679 of NC_092088.1, read as the reverse complement.
CAGTTAACTTTTCAACTGGGCTCCAAATCGTTTTGAAATGGGAGCATCTGCGCCTTCAATTTACCATCAGGAGCGGAACCGCTATCATTGTCTTGTCTTGCCACATTGAAGTATATGATTGGTCTGGATATGTAAAGGGGCCTCCCGAGTGGCGCAGCAGTCTAAGGCACTGCATCACAGTGCTAAAGGCGTGATAGTCATTATCTTAAACATACAAATTCTTCTAAAGTATTCCACCCTGAAACCATATAATTGTATGAAATGTGTTAGAGTCATAATCCAATAATGTGTGTGACTAGACTTTTTAAGACTAGGCCATTGTGTTACTATTTCGCAATATGAGCAGGGTATAGTTGAGACATTCAAAGACAACTGAACTGTCGACTTGTTAGAACGGTGAAACTAATAACTGGAAAGAGGCCTCCCCACCCTAGGGAGGAGAAAAACTGTTAGAAACGGCTTGCAGAAGATGAAACATGTTGCAGAAGTGTGAAAAACAATGTATGTGAACTGTGGAAAAATACAGCCCACCTAAAGAGAGGTGGAGTTTCTACTGAGGTGAGTTCATTGTGTGTGTGTGCTATAAAAAGATTGTGTTCTCATTTTGAAGACAGAGCGCTCTCTGAATAAAGAATTGATCTATTGCAGGCTGAGAATTTGTCTATTTATTTGAACTGGAGCTTTACAACCTTCAGGAATTAGACAGAGATATAAAATAGTTCAGTTAGAACATTGGGATAGACATTCTCGTGACAAGGCGTCACTATAGATCCGGGTTCAATCCCAGGCAGCGTTGCAGCCGGCCGCGACCGGGAGACCCATGAGGTGGCGCACAATTGGCCCAGCGTCGTCTGGGTTAGGGGAGTGTTTGGCCGGCTGGGACGCTCTAGCAACTTTTTGTGGCGGTTTGGGCGCATGCACGCTGACTTCGGTCGCCAGCTGTACAGTATTTCCTCCGACACAGTGGTGCGGCTGGCTTCCGGGTTGAGCGAGCAGTGTGTCTAGAAGCAGTGCGGCTTGGCAGGGTCATGTTTCAGAGGAAGCATGGCTCTTGACAGTCGCCTCTCCCGAGTCCAAACAGGAGTTGCAGCGATGGGACAAGACTAACTACCATATGGATATCACAAAAATTGGGGAGAAAAAAGGGTGTCAAAATTATTGCAAACCCAAAAGTGTAAGTTCGATTCTAGAGGGGGGAAAATAATACAAAAATGATTTGGTTAGGGTGTAGGGGCAGATTTATGTAATATTTTCTTCTGGAGATTTTATTTATTTAGTCTGATCAGTGGAACAAATCTCATTCTTAATGGGCTAAAATAATGGGTAATTACTGTGCTTGTCAGCAACAACACTACTGTTATTCCCCACAATAATAGTATTATTCCACTTCTCCCCAATTCTGCCAGTGTAATCATATACTGGAAATCTGATATGCCTACTTGTGTCTTCTGAAAATTATTAACATGAGGCTATACATTTTTGCAGACATTCATGGACAGTTTTGAGTACGTTATACAAATACCCATTGGATATTAAATGCTCCAGGAATCAAATATAATTTGACGTTTGATTTTAGTATTGTGCACATGCTAGGCAGAGATGGTAGGGGGACTCAATTCAAACGCATCATATTTTGTCAACAGTGCATTCGGAAAGTATTCAGACCCTTGACTTTATCCAAATTTTGTTACATTAGAACCTTATTCTAAAATGTATTCAATTGTTTTTTCCCCCTCATCAATCTACACACAAAACCTCTGGAGATGGGATAACCTTCCTGAAGGACAACCATCTCTGCAGCATTCCACCATTCAGGCCTTTATGGTAGAGTGGCCAGACAGAAGCCACTCCTCAGTAAAAGACACGACAGCTCGCTTGGAGTTTGCCAGTCTCAGACCATGAGAAACAAGACTTTCTGGTCTGATGAAACCAAGATTAAACTCTTTGGCCTGAATGCCAAGGATCACGTCTGGAGGACACTTGGCACCATCCCTACAGTGAAGCATGGTGGTGGCAGCATCATGCTTTGGGGATGTTTTTCAGTGACAAGGAGACTAGTCAGGATCTAGGGAAAGTTGAACGGAGCAAAGTACAGAGAGATCCTTGATGAAAACCTGCTCCAGAGCGCTCAGGACCTCAGACTTGGGCGAAGGTTCACCTTCCAACAGGACAACAACCCTAAGCACACAGCCAACACACAACACAGGAGTGGAGTCTCTGAATGTCCTTGAGTGGCCCAGCCAAAGCCCGGACTTGAACCCGATCGAACATCTCTGGAGAGACCTGAAAATAGCTGTGCCGCAACGCTCCCCATCCAACCTGACAGAGCTTGAGAGGATCTGCAGAGAAAAATTGGATAAAATCCACAAATACAGGTGTGCCAAGCTTGTAGCGTCATACCCAAGAACACTCAAGGCTGTAATTGCTGCCAAAGGTGCATCAAACAAAGTACTGAGTAAAGGGTAGGCTTACTGATTACTGTAAATGTGATATTTAAAACAAAGCATTTGTTATACATTGGCAAAAATGTCTAATAACCTGTCATTATGGGGTATTGAGTATAGATTGATGAGGGAAAATGTGGAAAAGGGGTCAGAATACTTTCTGTATGCATTGCATTCAGATGAAGACGATGGTAGGGTCTTCAACTAGTAGGCCTCAAACCACCTGAAAATATATATTTATTTGATTTATCTTTAAGTTTTTGTTGATTTTGTGAAATTAGCCCCATTCTAAGAGACAGTTTTTAAAAATTCTAAATGTTTGTCTCATTACCTTTAAAGCAGTCTATGGACAAGGAGACCGCAATCTATGATTTGGTTAACCACTGCCATTAAATCATTAATATGAAAATGTCCTGTGCAGAGCATTGGTGTAGTGGTGGTAACACTCCCTGACACGTCTCTCATACAACTTTCCACTTGAGAACAGGGATCAATTCCTGCTTCCAACCTTCCCAATGTTTCTCCCATTTACCTGTCTCCTCATTTCATTACTGTCTGAATAATGTACCAAACCACCTAAAAAAATATGTACAACATTTAAGAATAAGCATACTTTACACGCAATCCCCCCAAAATCTCAAAGCAGTCGAATTTTGTGTGTTCATTTAATGTTCAAAGTATCCTGAATACACCGGACCGGTGGGTTTTATTTGAACATTTTCCACCCTGGTCATAGGCCTAAGCCATAGAAGCAGAGTGGACTGCTATACTATTCAATGAACATGTCAGACGTTCTGGCTGGCTTTCCGTCTCCCAATAATGAGACCAAATGTCTGAGCCGTCCAGCATAAACACCGGCTCTACAACTGAGTGGGAATAACAGGCTGAATGAGCAGCTGGGTTGTGTTCAGTTCTGCGCAAAAAAAGGATGACATGTTTTCAAACACAGTTAACAGAACAAGCCTACTACAACTTACCCAACAAGAACCAGGAGTCAAGAACATAAAACAAATGTTTTTAACGGTCCTCAGTAGAGCCCAGGAAAAAATAAATCCAGACCACTACTTTTTTTTCTTCAACTCCCACCCTCTATTCGAACCATCAACACCACCACCACCACCCATGAGGTACTGAGACCAAGGATAACAGGATGTCATGACACCCTGAGACCTCAGAAGCACTGATTCTCTATGGCAGTCGAGGAGACGGGCTCAAAACAAACAGAGAGCTACCTTCCTTCCAAGAAAGCGAGAGGCTCGTTCTTGGAAGGAGACATCACTGTTGGTTTTGAACCCGTCACCACCTCACCTGGTCGTCTGAAGCCCCAGGACTGCTAGGCCTAATCACTTTATCAGAGATACTCAGTCATCATAAGTGTCGCCCATCTACACCAACATTTAAAAAAAGTATATTCAGGGGCTACAGGAGTAAATCATAGTCCAGACACGATAACTATGTCGCAATGGGACGCCAGACTACGCAGCTCTGAGACCACCATCCACAGGGGATGCACAGGCCAAACGTGCACCTCCACACAATTCCCAACCAACAGGGCTCCGGTACACATCTATTCATTTCAATGTGTTGACACTTGGAGAACTTGCTGTGCTCAGAATATGAAAAGTATGAAAGCCAACAGCCCAATATTCTAGAACACTGCTGTGCATACAGGTTTTAGACTATGATGGATGCTTAAGACCTGTGGTACTCAGGTCACATTCAGAACAGCAGAATGAATGAGGCCTCAGGCTTTGTTGACCTCCAGGCTTATGTGATTTCCAAACATGTCACTATAGTGAACATTAGACTTCTCTCTCTTCATTCCAGACCATGAACGCATCACTGACTTATCCCTCCCTCTCTGTGTGCATCTGTGTGTGTGCATACGTTCTACACTGTCAGCAACTCCTTGGGCTAATTTTCCTTTCTCTCTTTTCTTGAAAGTGACCTCTGTATAAAGGATGTTAGACTAGGCCTACTTCTTGACTCATGTAAGGGCAAGTGGCTTCAATAAGACAATATTCAATGTAATGGCTCCCATCTGAAAACACACAACACTTGTTTGAAAGTCTGCCAAATTCACAGCTTTGTCTTAGAAAGGGGCAGGCTACATCACACATGTTTCAGTTGATACGAAGACCAAACAGAATTCTACTTAGTTGTTGTGTAGGCAGTGGCAGGATGGCACTGGTTGGTCACGTGTTTACATCTAGCGCAAGGATGTTAAGAGCTTCTGACCAACAAGTGTCTTTCGCCTCAGGCTGAGAGAAGTGATATTTACATTGGGACAGGGGCAGCATTTTGCACCAATGTGTCAATATAAACATGTCAATAGCTAGGTTTCCACCTAATTGGCGACAGACTGGATTGTCACATTAATATTGTAAAATCTGCATTAAAAACAACATGCACATTTTCCCACCAGAGATGTTTCCATCAAATTGACTTGATGCTGATAAAAAGGCTGTCCCTGTTGACGTAATGCACACAAAATATACTTTTTTGCTTAACTTTGTACAGAATAATAATACAAAATGTCAATGCTTTTCCATCCCAGTTTAAACTCTACCAATAGTTGTGTCACAAAAACAGTTGTGTTAAATGGCAAAATGTGCCTACTCTGGTCTTGGCAGATAGCGCTCTAGCCAACAGCTCAGAGATTCAGTGCGGGTAGGCTGTGGAGGTAGGCTAGTCTACATGATGAGATTATTATGGATAAGCGCGAGAACATTTTGTGAAACAGCAGTCAAGCATAGATCATCATGTCACCAGCGTAAGACCCTCAATATTAATTGGAAAGGAGCATCAAGCTCACCGTGCACTTTCACCACCCTGTGAAGTTCATCAGAAGTTACACTACATGACCAAAAGTATGTGTCCACATACTTTTGCATATATAGCGTATTTCATACGTAGCCTTAAAAACTGCATGTTTCCCAAGTTGTAGTGGGAGGACCACAAACCATATCACAGCATGTCTCCAAGTTTACTTCGATATAATGGTTATTATATCAATATTTGTGCATATTGACATTTCCACTGCCATGCCTCGCATAATACATTTTACAGACAAAAAGATCCCACCATGTCGAATGAACAAAGTATTTGTCAGCATTTATAAAATTGTACCGAAACGTCCTGTTTCCATCACAGATGTCATGTTTTTTCAATACAGTATGACTTTATTCGCATTAAAACTGTGGATGGAAACATGGCTAATGATGATCCAATTTCATCTACACAGCTGACTCTCCCCCAGGTGTTGGTAGTCAGTAATAACACCACAAGTCATTGTCATCTCTACTGAAACCTGAAGGGGGGACCCATACGATGCACCCAGATAATGTAAGCAGGTGTGATCGTTCAGATCACGCAAAACAGACATGGAGAGGATTTTCATTTTCAACTGAAAATGTCTCGTCCTGCAAGTACTTGCACTTAGCCTAATAGCCATACACTGTCTATATATAACTACCAGTAAAGCCTGAACTATTTGTCTTTAGCTGGACCTGATTGTTTTTTTAGGACTAATACTTTCCCTCTGAGTTGCATACTATTGGAATGACTGGACCACACCTGTGACATAAGTGCAGTGCACAATTATTGCATAACTGGGAGGTATTCACCAGGAACCAAACAGATCTCAGTAAAAATGTTCCATTGCAAACCGTTTCGCTACAGTATCTGACAAATAAATACACCCATCGCAACAGGAGTGTCACACAAGCTACTAAGATGAACAAGACAGACAAGGATACAGAACACACAATGTCAGTTTACATATGGTTATAGTCCTGGCTTAGCTAGTTATATCCACCTGGCATGGCACTGTTGATCGTGGGATAGCTAATGAAGAACAATCAAATCACTGCTGTTAAACAACTTCCCAGAGGCTAAATAAAAATAGACCTCTGTATAAAGAGTCTTGCAGATTCGGTCAACAATGTTTGAAGCTAATGTGGTCGTTTCCAGTGACGTTATTGGACACTGCCAAATGTCACTCAACTATATAATGTGACTAAGTTAATATAACGTTAGATAGTACGAACCCAATTAAAACTAGCTTGCCAGCGGTCTTGGCCGCTCGTATATTATGGATAACGACCAAATTAGCGTGCATTTCTAGTTGGCCAGCTAGCCATCTGTAGCCAAGAACAAGTAAATGACTGGGCCAGTGTGGTTTCTGTGTTGAGGAGTTACAGTAGCTAAATAGTGTTGTGCAAGTGTGGGAAAATGTGCTACACTGTCAACAACAACTAGCGTTAGCGAAATACCGAAAGGCTACCGTACATGCAAAGGTCGACTTCAAACAATGTCCATTTAACGTTACCGTTTTCGCTAGTTAACTATATAATCTAATTAGCTATTATGCCATAACTAGCTAACTACACAAATAACTAGCACATATGAAAGGCGTGATTTAGTATGACTGCAATGTGACTAGCTAGCTAGTCGTTAACGTTAAGTCTTAGATAGCAATTTGGCTAATACCAATACCCCTGAAATAGTTATCTACTTACGTTTTCGGAGAAATGTTCTCTTCTGGTTGCAAGGGAATATTGATTTACTTGTCTATCAATTTTTGGTTTTAACTCGTTTTCTTGAACTAGCTAGCTACTTATCTGACCAGAATTAAAGCTAGATAGCTAACGTTAGCTATATAACCAAGAGATAGCTAGCGCTTACACGAATTCCCCTTTCAACATTTCTCGGCACTGACTGTGGTCTTTTTTAATGCATGTTTGGCACCAAAAAGAGACAGCGCTATGGTAATAATGGGGTGAGAGATAAAAAATAAAATACTTGCTAGCTAGTTATCATGGAATAACTGATCTGATGTTTGCAGCTAAATGTATGAAATAGATGACGTTCTTTCCTCCATTGATGGGCTAAAGCACAGAAGATCCCTGCTCGAAGTCCAACTCAAGGGAAGTGACATTCTCTCCACTCCTTAGTCATTGGTCAAAGTATACTACAAAATTGAGCTAAGATTGGTACTTATATTTGTCAGTCAAGTTACATTGTGACCTACCCTCTGAGGCGAAATATTGTTGAATTTTTTTTTTTTTTATCGCTTCGGTACTGTTTTCACTTGCGTCACTTGAGTGTGTTAAGTCACTGACGTGATCTTCCTGTCCGGGTTGGCGCCCCCTCGGGTTCGTGCCGTGGAGGAGTTCAGCCTTGGCTCAGGGTAGTAAATTGGTGGTTTGAAGATATCCCTCTAGTGGTGTGCTGGGCTGCGCTTTGGCAAAGTGGGTGGGGCCTGGTTGTCCCTGTCCGGTAAGTGTCCCTGACTACAGTGTGCAATTCGGGGCCGGGCTCAATGTGGGTGGTGTCAAACTTTTGACCCCGCCCACGTTGACCCTGCCCACCATTTTTGTCCATCTGAGGTTTGACAGTCACACACTTAATACAAACACACACACGTTTGCGCAAGGCACACATTGAATACAAACGCATTTCATTTTTTAAGATCTTAAGAAATATTATATGAAGTACCAGCAGATGTGTTGTAACACTTTTTGCTTCATGCTATATTTGAGACAAGCTACTGATATTGTTGCAGTGAACAAACTTGTTATGTCATGTAATGTTAAAATTGTGTTGATAAATGTTATAACTTTGTAATTATATTATTTAATTGAGTATATATATACAGTTACTACCTATCCTGATTTATAATGCTATTTACTTTCCTCATGAGAATGGAGACAGACTACACCATATAGACATACTGACAAGCTGAATGTGCTTTGTACATTAAGTTATACCAGCTCCAGTAAAGAGATCAGAGACTCGGGTGACTTCTACGTCACCTTTACTAAACAACATAACACAATTAACAATTGAAACAATTAACACAGCAGACAAAAACAAGGTTTGACCACTCCTCAAAAATGGCTTCACTCCTGCTCCTCAAGAGGCAAAGACAGTAATGTTCTTGTTGTCAACTGCCTCCTCATAGAACATCTCATAATCTCTCTGTAACATGAATTGTTCCTTGAGAAGAATATTTTCCTCTTCATCCAGGCCATCATACAACCGTAGTTCTTTAAGGGTTGAAATGCAGTCTTTCCCGTCCATCCCAATTACACTAGGGAGGGAAACAGTGCCTTTAAATGTTTGGAGTTCACACCACCCTGCTGCCTCCAGGGTGTCCCTTAGAAGAACATCTGCTTCCTTGAAGAAAAGGGAGGAATAAATATTGAGAGTAGTGCCTCATTGGGTGATCAAATCAAACTACACCCCACTTTCACAATACCACCATGCAAACAAATGCCACAATTACTAAAGGGGTTTTCAGTGATATCTATAACTACTCAACAAGTCATCACAACTATTATATCTTGCCATGCATCAAGCCTTCAGCATTACACACATTAGACTACATACCCAGTTCACAGCTTCCAGTTCGCCGTGCATTTTGTTTTCAGTATCATCTAGAAAGAAAACAGATTGTGGTCGTTAAGTATTGTAAGGGAGACTCTAGGGATGTATGAACAAGAATGCACCTTACTTTAGCTAATAGCCTATACAGTAGAGAGGGGTGGGGACGTCTTCTACATCTTCCTGAAATATATTGGAGGGGGGGTTAAGTCTTTAAACATTGGTTTAAGACTATTCCACTCATCATATGACACCTACCTGTAGTCTGTTTTGTTTTCGCCGCCTTTTTCGATCTTTCAACCTCTCTTCTTCAGACCTTAGTGAGTGAAGGACATACATTACATACCTTCATTATGAAATTATATTCAGGTCAGTCTGGCTACAGTGAAACAAGTGATTTTAAGGATACAAACAAAAGGTTTTTATAATGTTCAAGACTTACGGCATGGGAAAGTTCTGCAGGAGAACTAGGCACCACCATCGCCTAATTTGCTGCATGTTTTCCATTGAAAAATAAAATCACACAATCGGATGGGGATCACAAAAAACACTATATCCACTAGTGATGAGAATTTCATAATTTATACATACCTCAGTGAAATCACACTGTGCTTCCATTGTAATGTACAGAGTGTACTGTAAGTTAAGAAAGAGTAGGTTGTTAAGTTTGATAGTTATGATAACAACAATGATCATAGTAAATAATAATAATACCACTCCCCCCCAGGAATATATTTCAGGATGTAGAAGACATCCCCCCCCCCAAGAAGTCACAGCACGTCACATCAGCATTCAGCTCTGCAGGAGTTTGATGTATGAATTGTGTATGTATTGTAACAACTGTAGGAAATAGGTCCCAAAAAGTGTCAAGAATAATAAACAAGAAAAAGTATGAGCAATAACAATAGTGTGCTTTGCATGCCGCAAGCACAGAAATAATAACTTTTCATATGTTATAACAGAAAATAGGACTAATATAATATACTGAATAGCATCTTACCATCAAAACAAACAGCCCACAGTTGTTTGAGAAACCTTGCTTTGGTAGGCCCTGTGGTGTGAACAAGGTACACTTTTCAATAAAGGAATGATTTCACGTTGAGGGAGAGGTGGCACCACATGGCACCACACAGCCAGGTCTCTGAACTCCTCCCTATAGGTTGTCTCATCGTTGTTGGTGATCAGGCCTACAACTGTTGTGTCATCGGCAAACTTGATTATGGTGTTGGAGTCGTGCCTGGCCATGCAGTCATGAGTAAACAGGGAGTACAGGAGGGGACTGAGCACGCACCCCTGAGGGGCCCCCGTGTTGAGGATCAGTGTGGCGGATGTGTTGTTACCTACCCTTACCACCTGAGGGCGGCCAGTCAGGAAGTCCAAGATCCAGTTGCAGAGGGAGGTGTTTAGTCCCAGGGTCCTTAGCTTAGTAATGAGCTTTGATGGCACTATGGTGTTGAACGCTGAACTGTAGTCAATGAATAAAATTCTCACATAGGTGTTCCTTTTGTCCAGGTGTGAAAGGGCAGTAGAGATTGCGTCATCTGTGGATCTGTTGTGGAGTTATGCAAATTGGAGTGGGTCTATGGTTTCTGGGATAATGATGTTGAAGCTCATTACCACTCCTTGACCAACCTTTCAAAGCACTTCATGGTTACAGACGTGAGTGCTACGGGTCGGTAGTCATTTAGGCAGATTACCTTAGTGTTCTTGGGCACATGGACTATGGTGGTCTGCTTGAAACATGTTGGTATTACAGACTCAGTCAGGGACAGGTTTAAAATGTCAGTGAAGACACTTGCCAGTTGGTCAGCGCATGCTCGGAGTACACGTCCTGGTAATCCGTCTGGCCCTGCGGCCTTGTGAATGTTGACCTGTTTAAAGGTCTTACTCACATCAGCTACGGAAAGCGTGATTACACAGTCATCCAGAAAATCTGGTGCTCTCATGCATGCTTCAGTGTTACTTGCCTCGAAGCGAGCATAGACGTTATTTAGCTCGTCTGGTAGGCTCGTGTCACTTGGCAGCTTGCGGCTGTGCATCCCTTTGAAGTCTGTAATAGTTTGCAAGCCACATCCCACGAGTGTCATAGCCGGTGTCGTACAATTCAATCTTAGTTCTGTGTTGAGGCTTTGCGTCTTTGATCGTTTGTCGGAGGGCATAGCGGGATTTCTTATAAGCTTCCGGGTTAGAGTCCCGCTCCTTGAAAACGGCAGCTCTACCCTTTAGATCAGTGCAGATGTTGCCTGTAATTCTTGGCTTCTGGTTGGGGTATGTACGTACAGTCACTGTAGGGACGGCGTCATTGATGCACTTATTGATGAAGCCAGTGACTGATGTGTTGTAATCCTCTATGCCATCGTAAGAATCCCGGAACATATTCCAGTCTGTATTAGCAAAACAGGCCTGTAGCTTAGCATCTGCTTCATCTGACCGCTTTCTTATTGATCAAGTCACTGGTGCTTCCTGCTTTTTTGTTGTTGCTTGTAAGCAGGAATCAGGAGGATAGAATTATGGTCAGATTTGCCAAATGGAGGGAAAGGTAGATCTTTGTACATGTCTTTGTGTGTGGAGTGAAGGTGGTCCAGAGTTTTTTTCCCCCTCAGGTTTCACATTTAGCATGCTGGTAGAAATGAGTTAAAACAAATTTGAGTTTCCTTTCATTAAGTCCCCGGCCACTTCAATCGCCGCCTCTGGATGAGCGTTTTCCTGTTTTCTTATGGCCATATACAGCTCATTTTGTGCGGTCTTAGTGCCAGCATCGGTTTGTGGTGGTAAATAGACAGCTATGAAAATTACAGATGAAAACTCTCTTGGTAAATACTGTAGTCTACAGCTTATCATGAGTTCCTCAACCTTAGGTGAGAAAAACTTTGAGACTTCTTTAGATTTTGTGCACCAGCTGTTGTTTACAAATATACATAGACCATCACCCCTTGTCTTACCAGAGGCCGCTGTTCTATCCTACCGAAAAAGCTTAAAACCCGCCAGCTGTATGTTATTCATTTTGTTGTTCAGCCACGACACGGTGAAACATAATATATTACATTTTATAATGTCCCGTTGGTAGGATATACCTGATCATAGTTCGTCTATTTTTTTATTGATTGATTGTACGTTGGCTAATAGGACCGATGGTAAAGGTAGTTTACCCACTCGGCAACGGATCCTTATAAGGCACCCAGATCTTCGTCCCCGATACCTCCGTCTCCTTCTCCTGTGAATGACGGTGATGAGTGCCTTGTCGGACATCTGAAGTAAATTCTTGCCGTCTGACTCGAAAAGTATTCCTCTAGTACGGGTTGAGTAATCGCTGTCCTGATATCTAGAAGCTCTTTTCAGTCATAAGACACGATGGCAAGAACATTATGTACAAATCACACGAAAAAAACATAGACAATAGCACAATTGGTGACGGGATCGTGTCCTGTGTAAATTTAAGTATGCTCCCTTCTAATTCTCTCTCTCCCTCCCATCCCGGAAGACCTGAGCCCTGGGGCCATGCCCAGGACTACCTGGCCTGATAACTCATTGCTGTCCCCAGTACACCTGGTCGTGCTGCTGCTCCAGTTTCAACTGTTCTGCCTGCGGCTATGGAACCCTGACCTGTTCACCGGATGTGCTAACTTGTCCCGGACCTGCTGTTTTCGACTCTCTCTCTACCGCACCTGCTGTTTCGAACTCTGAATGCTCGGCTATGAAAAGCGGAAACTACTGTGATTATTATTATTTGACCATGCTGGTCATTTATGAACATTTGAACATCTTGGCCATGTTCTGTTATAATCTCCACCCGGCACAGCCAGAAGAGGACTGGCCACCCCTCATAGCCTGGTTCCTCTCTAGGTTTCGGCCTTTCTAGGGAGTTTTTCCTAGCCACCGTGCTTCTACACCTGCATTGCTTGCTGTTTGGGGTTTTAGGCTGGGTTTCTGTACAGCACTTTGAGATATCAGCTGATGTAAGAAGGGCTATATAAATACATTTGATTTGATTTGATTACCAACCTTTCAAAGCACTTCATGGCTGCGGACGTGAGTGCTTCGGATCTGTAGTCATCTAAGCATGTTGCCTTTGTGTTCTTGGGCACAGGGACTATGGTGGTCTGCTTGAAACATGTTGGTATTACAGACTCAATCAGGGACATGTTGAAAATGTCAGTGTCAAGACACCTGCCAGTTGGTCAGCACATGCCTGGAGCACACGTCCTCGTAATCCGTCTGGCCCAGCAGCCTTGTGTATGTTGACCTGTTTAAGGGTCTTACTCACGTCGGCTACGGCGACTGTGATCACACAGTTGTCCGGAACAGCTGATGCTCTCATGCATGCCTCAGTGTTGCTTGCCTCGAAGCGAGCATAGAAGTGATTTAGCTCGTCTGGTAGGCTCCTGTCACTGGGCAGCTCAAGGGTGTGCTTCCCTTTGTAGTCTGTAATAGTTTGCAAGCCCTGCCACATAAGACGAGCGTCGGAGCCGGTGTAGTATGATTCAATCTTAGCCCTGTATTGGAGCTTTGCCTGTTTGATGGATCGTCGCAGGGCATAGCAGGATTTCTTGTAAGCTTCCGGGTTAGAGTCCCGCACCTTGAAGCGGCAGCTCTACCCTTTAGCTCAGTGCGAATGTTTCCTGTAATTCATGACTTCTGGTTGGGGTATGTACGTACAGTCACTGTGGGGACGATGTCCTCGATGCACTTATTGATAAAGCCAGTGATTGATGTGGTGTACTTCTTATTGCCTTACCTCCCATATCTTACCTCATTTGCACAAACTGTATATAGATTTTTTCCTATTGCGTTATTGATTGAATGTTTGTTTATTCCTTATGTAACTCTGTGTTGTTGTTTGTGTTGCACTGCTGTGCTTTATCTTGGCCAGGTCACAGTTGTAAATGAGAACTTGATCTCAACTGGCCTACCTGGTTAAATAAAGGTGAAATTCAAATAGAAAATTAATAATAATAATATAATGACATTACCATCTAATGGCACAAGGCAGTACTGCCATGAATTCCAGTACAGTAGTGTAACGGTTACCTGTTCTAATTATGTTTCAGCACAGTGTTGATGGAAGGAGATGACCGGGACAGGATGGAGATGACCAGGACAGGAAGAAGATGACCAGTACAGGAAGGAGATGACCAGGACAGGATGGAGATTGTCAGGTTTTGGCCAGGACTGTTTGGTTTTGTTCACTAGATGTCCCCCTTGCACCTTTTTTGTACCTTTTGTTTTTCTTGCCCTGATTATTGTTTGCACCTGTAAGTCATTCCCTTGTTAGTATTTAAACCCTGTGTGTTCCTTAGTTCCTTGCTCAGTGTTTGTATGTTAGCACCCAGCCCCAGCCTTTGTGAACATTTTTCTCTTGTTGGATTTTCCAGAGGTTCTCTGGTTTTGTTCTCGTGTATTTTTGGATTGGTCTTTTGAGGTTTGTTTTTTCCTTGCTGTTTTTACCACTTTGTGGATTTTCTTTTGTATTTTGGAAGATATCTATTTTTTATTAAACCACCATCTCTAGTACTGCTGTGTCTGCCTCATCTTCTGGGTTCTGCCAATTATTAGTGACTGTTTCTCGCACCGGGTCCTGACAGAAACACTGAGCCAATGTTATGAATCCAGAGGCAGCCAGTACCCAGGACTTTTTCCCCATGCTGTCCCACCACGAGGGGACTGTCCAACGTCACGAAGCTGCTCTGGTTCAGCAAGAGGCCTTACTGGCTGGACATTCTCAACTTCTGTCGGAGATGATGACTTCCATAAAGCAGATTTCTGATCAACTTTCTCCTGCAACCGCTTCTGCTCCAGTTCATCAGATTCAAGTGCCCGTGGCAGTTAACCCCCTGGCTGAACCTCGTCTGCCGCCTCCCCAACGGTTCTCAGGTGATCCGAGTGTTTGTAAGGGGTTTTTCACCCAATGTTCTCTCTCCTTCGAGCTGCAACCCTCGTCGTTTCCCACCGACCGGTCCAAGATAGCATACATCATCACCCTGCTGTCGGAAAAAGCCCTAGCCTGGGCTACTGCTGTGTGGGATGCCCAAAGTCCCTGCTGTGCCAGCTACTCTACCTTTGCTGAAGAATTCAAGCGAGTGTTTCAAGGTCCTACCAGCGGTCCTGACTCAGCCAAACAGCTCCTGACTCTCCGCCAAGGTCGGCGCAGCGTGACGGACTATGCCATCCAGTTCCACACGGTGGCAGCAGCGAGTGGCTGGAACGACGAGGCGCTCACAGTGTGCTTTTTGAAGGGTCTTTCCGACACCATCCAAGATGAACTGGCCACTCGGGAACCACCAGACAACCTCGAGTCCCTGATCAAGTTGGCTTCACGCATAGACCAGCGTCTGAGAGAGAGAGAGCTCAACCGTAGATCTCTCACCCTAGCTCCTATCGGTCCCAGCTCCGAGTCTCCACCTTTATCCTCGCTGACTCCACCGGAACCCATGCAGGTTGGACGCATCTCCCAGGCTGAGAGAGACCGCCGGATGAGGGAGCGATGCTGTCTATATTGCGGCAAACCGGGCCATTTCCTCTCCACGTGTCCCGGGCTCCAGGGAAGACGCACTCTCCCGTGCAGGCCTGGGAGGACTGTAACGGGAAACATAACCTCCTCCCATCCATCCAACTCCCGCCTGCTCATTCCAGTTACCCTTGCCTGGGACAACCACGAGCTTCCCCTTCAAGCCTTGGTAGACTCTGGAGCCGCAGGTAACTTCATGGATGGTGTCTGGGCGAAGGAGAATGGCGTTCCTTCTGAACCTCTAAGTGACCCCATAAGGGTTACTACGTTGGATGGAAGCCCTTTGGGATCTGGACTTGTCACTCGTGTCACTACCCCCTTGCGACTTTCAGTTTCCCAACACCAGGAAGTGATGAACTTTCATCTGACCTCGTGTTCCGAGTTCCCTCTCGTCCTTGGATACCCCTGGCTTCACAGCCATAACCCTCACATCGACTGGTCTGTGGGCACTATCAAGCAGTGGGGTCCTACGTGCCAAGCCACTTGTATCTTCCCAAGTTCCCCGAGTTCCCCTCCCGAGTCTCTAGAATCCATCGACCTGTCCCGAGTTCCCGAGTGTTACCATGACCTCAAACCGGTATTTAGCAAACAGAGGGCCACCAAACTACCACCCCATAGACCTTACGATTGCCCCATCGACCTGTTTCCGGGCACCTGCCCCCCCAGGGGTCGGATCTTTTCCCTATCTCCTCCCGAACGAGCTGCTATGGATACCTACATCAAGGACTCTCTGGCAGCAGGCCTCATGCGTCCATCCACCTCGCCGGCGGGAGCAGGGTTTTTCTTTGTGGCCAAAAAAGACGGGGGATTACATCCTTGCATCGACTACCGGGGACTTAATGCCATAACCGTCCGTAACCGCTACCCGCTACCCCTTATGGCCACAGCCTTTGAGCTGCTCCAGGAAGCAGTGGTCTTCACTAAGCTTGACCTGCGGAACGCATACCATCTTGTGCGGATCAAACCCGGTGACGAGTGGAAGACCGCTTTCAACACGCCTACTGGTCACTACGAATACTTGGTGATGCCCTTCGGTCTGACCAACGCCCCGGCTGTGTTCCAAGCGCTCATAAACGATGTGCTTAGGGATATGCTTAACATTTTCGTGTTTGTTTACTTGGATGACATCCTCATCTTTTCGAGCTCCCTTCAAGAACACACTAAGCATGTCAGACAAGTGCTCAAACGCCTTCTAGACAGCCATTTGTACGTTAAGCCTGAAAAGTGTGAATTCCATTCCTCTCGAGTACAATTCCTGGGATTTGTAGTGGAACCCGGTCGAGTCCAGATGGATCCCAAGAAGGTAGGGGCGGTAGCAGATTGGCCCACCCCCAAGTCCGTTAAGGAAGTTCAGCGTTTCCTGGGCTTCACTAACTTCTACCGCAAGTTCATCAAGAACTTCAGCTCGGTGGCAGCCCCTCTCTCAGCGTTAACCAAGGGTGGCAACACAAGGTTTCTGTGGGGAAGAGAAGCTGAGACGGCCTTCCAAGGACTCAAGCAGCGCATCCTCTCTGCTCCCATCCTGACACTACCGACGGCGGATGAACCTTTTGTGGTGGAGGTAGACGCATCAGAGGTTGGTGTTGGAGCTGTCCTGTCTCAGAGGGGTGAAGACAAGAGGCTTCATCCTTGCGCCTTCTTCTCTCACCGGCTTACCCCGGCCGAGAGGAATTACGATGTGGGGGATCGTGAGCTCCTAGCGGTTAAGATGGCATTGAAGGAATGGAGACACTGGCTCGAGGGGGCTTCTCAACCGTTTCAAGTGCTTACGGACCACAAAAATCTGGAGTATATCCAGCAGGCGAAGCGGTTGAACTCCAGACAAGCTCGATGGTCTCTTTTCTTCAGCCGATTCCAGTTTATTCTCACCTATAGACCCGGGTCGAAGAATCTCAAACCGGACGCCTTGTCACGAATCTACTCTCCTGCCATTCGAGAAGATACTGACATGACTGTCCTTCCTGCCGCTAAGATCGTGGCTCCGATCTCATGGCAAGTGGAGGATACCGTGAAACAAGCCCAAGCCATCGAACCGGGCCCTGGAGGAGGTCCTGCTAATCGGTTGTTTGTTCCCAAGGCAGCAAGGTCCCAAGTCCTTCTGTGGGGGCACTCCTCTCGCCTCACCTGTCACCCGGGCGTAGGTCGCACCTTGGAGTTCATCCAGCGTAAGTTCTGGTGGCCCACCATAAAAGAAGACGTTGCCACTTTCGTCAAGTTCTGTTCCGTGTGCTGCCAGGGCAAATCTTCTCACCTCCGCCCTCAAGGACTCCTTCACCCTCTATCTATTCCCCACCGACCCTGGTCCCATATCTCATTGGACTTTATTACTGGCCTTCCTCCGTCCCATGGTAATACCACTATCCTAGTCATCATCGACAGGTTTTCTAAGGCGGCCAGGTTCGTTCCCTTGACTAAGTTACCTTCTGCCAAGGAAACAGCTGAGTTGGTGATTAACCATGTGTTCCGAGTCTTTGGTATCCCGCAAGATATGGTTTCCGACAGAGGTCCCCAGTTCGCCTCAAGGTTTTGGAAGGCCTTCTGCCAACTCATAGGTGCCACGGCCAGTTTATCTTCAGGGTACCATCCGGAGTCCAACGGCCAAACTGAGAGGATGAATCAGGAGCTGGAAACCACCCTCAGATGTATGGTTTCCAACAACCCGTCCACATGGTCATCCTTCATTGTTTGGGCCGAGTACGCGCACAACACCTTGTGCTCCTCCTCCACTGGTATGTCTCCGCATGAGTGTCAGTTTGGCTATGCTCCGCTATTGTTCCCGGACCAGGAGGCAGAAGTCAGAGTGCCTTCAGCCTCGAGGTTCATCAGACGCTGTCGGCTTACGTGGAAGAAGGCCCGTCTTAATCTTCTGCGTTCCTCACAGCAGTACCAGCGACAAGCCAACAGACGTCGCCGTCCCGGTCCTACCCTGTACCCCGGCCAGAGAGTATGGCTCTCAACAAAAGACTTACCGCTAAGGGTGGAGTCTCGCAAGCTGTCCCAGAGATTCATCGGTCCCTTTAAGATTGCCAGGAGAGTCAATCCCGTTACTTTTCGCCTGCACTTACCCAGATCCCTTAAAATCAATCCCACATTTCACATTTCTTTATTAAAACCTGTTGTTTTTTCTCCCCTTATCCCGGCAGGCAGACCTCCCCCTCCGCCCCGTGTCATCGGAGGCCAGTCGGCTTATACCGTCCACCGGATACTGGATTCCCGCCGGGTGCAGCGGTCCTGGCAGTATCTGGTGGACTGGGAAGGCTACGGTCCCGAGGAGCGCTCCTGGGTTCCTGCCAAGGACATACTGGACCCTGACCTCATTCGTCAGTTCAGGGTCCTCCACCCTGAGAAGGCTGGTAGGAACGTCAGGAGCCGTTCCTAGGGGGGGGATTCTGTCAGGTTTTGGCCAGGACTGTTTGGTTTTGTTCACTAGATGTCCCCCTTGCACCTTTTTTGTACCTTTTGTTTTTCTTGCCCTGATTATTGTTTGCACCTGTAAGTCATTCCCTTGTTAGTATTTAAACCCTGTGTGTTCCTTAGTTCCTTGCTCAGTGTTTGTATGTTAGCACCCAGCCCCAGCCTTTGTGAACATTTTTCTCTTGTTGGATTTTCCAGAGGTTCTCTGGTTTTGTTCTCGTGTATTTTTGGATTGGTCTTTTGAGGTTTGTTTTTTCCTTGCTGTTTTTACCACTTTGTGGATTTTCTTTTGTATTTTGGAAGATATCTATTTTTTATTAAACCACCATCTCTAGTACTGCTGTGTCTGCCTCATCTTCTGGGTTCTGCCAATTATTAGTGACTGTTTCTCGCACCGGGTCCTGACAGGAGATGACCAGTACAGGATGGAGATGACCAGTACAGGGAGGAGATGACCAGGACAGGATGGAGATGACCAGTACAGGATGGAGATGACCAGTACAGGATGGAGATGACCAGGACAGGATGGAGATGACCAGGACAGGAAGAAGATGACCTGTACAGGAAGGAGATGACCAGTACAGGATGGAGATGACCAGGACAGGATGGAGATGACCAGGACAGGAAGAAGATGACCAGGACAGGATGGAGATGACCAGGACAGTAAGAAGATGACCAGGACAGGAAGATGATGACCAGTACAGGAAGAAGATGACCAGTACAGGGAGGAGATGACCAGTACAGGAAGGAGATGACCAGTACAGGATGGAGATGACCAGTACAGGAAGAAGATGACCAGGACAGGATGGAGATGACCAGGACAGGAAGAAGATGACCAGGACAGGATGGAGATGACCAGGACAGTAAGAAGATGACCAGTACAGGAAGGAAATTACCAGGACAGGATGGAGATGACCAGGACAGGATGGAGATGACCAGGACAGTAAGAAGATGACCAGTACAGGATGGAGATGACCAGGACAGGAAGGAGATGACCAGTACAGGATGGAGATGACCAGTACAGGAAGAAGATGACCAGGACAGGATTGAGATGACCAGGACAGGAAGAAGATGACCAGTACAGGAAGAAGATGACCAGTACAGGAAGAAGATGACCAGGACAGGATGGAGATGACCAGGACAGGAAGAAGATGACCAGTACAGGAAGAAGATGACCAGTACAGGAAGAAGATGACCAGTACAGGAAAGACAGCAAGGTGAAGTGATGAGCAGGAGTAGGATGCCATGGTGACCACGTGAACTCAGCGTCTCAACTGCTCTGACATGTACCCATCTGGGCTTCTCAGACTGAGAACAGTTTAACCAGAAGAAATCATTTAACAAAGCAAGGGCAGCCTTTTTCCCTAAGCATGCACAGGAGCACCTCTGTCTCACCGTGACATTCACTGTGTATTGATCTGGACAGGAAAACACACCCAATTTGTTTGTCTGCAGGGGGATGGAGAACCGGGTGAGTTCAGGGGGGCCATTGGAGATGTAAAGGGAATGACAGAAAAAGGAGTAGAGATCTAATTGGGTGGGAAAGACAGATACAGAGTGTGTTCTCCAAGGAATAGCTCCTAGTACTGAGTCTGTTTTCTCTCATAGCAGTACCATTGACCCTTGGGTGGAATGGGGTGGGACAGTTTTCAACTTAGCAGACGCTCTTACAGGAGCAATTAGGGTTAAGTGCTTTGCTTTGAGGTTGGGGATGAAGTTTACCACTGTTCCATCATTCACATACCCGCTCCCTTTCTGTAATGGAGTTTACCATTGTTCCATCATTCACAGACCCACTTCCTCTCTGTAATGGAGTTTACCGCTGTTCCATCATTCACAGACCCACTTCCTCTCTGCAATGGAGTTTACCACTCGTCCATCATTCACAGACCCGCTCCCTTTCTGTAATGGAGTTTACCGCTGTTCCATCATTCACGGACCCGCTCCCTCTCTGTAATGGAGTTTACCACTCGTCCATCATTCACAGACCCGCTCCCTTTCTGTAATGGAGTTTACCGCTGTTCCATCATTCACAGACCCGCTCCCTCTCTGTAATGGAGTTTACCACTCTTCCATCATTAACAGTCCTTCTCCCTCTCTGTAATGGAGTTTACCACTCGTCCATCATTCACAGACCTGCTCCCTCTCTGTAATGGAGTTTACCACTCATCCATCATTCACAGACCCGCTCCCACTCTCTAATGGAGTTTACCACTCTTCCATCACTCACATGGATGTACAGCAGCTTCTCCACCGGGGGAGTATCAATGTGAGAGTTATTATTCAGGGTGCTGGGGTGTGAAGGTTCCTCTGGGTGTCTGTGGTGGTGTGAATGTGCCAGAGAGTGTATGGCCTGTGTGTGTGTGTGTGTGTGTGTGTGTGTGTGTGTGTGTGTGTGTGTGTGTGTGTGTGTGTGTGTGTGTGTGTGTGTGTGTGTGTGTGTGTGTGTGTGTGTGTGTGTGTGTGTGTGTGTGTGTGTGTGTGTGTGTGTGTGTGTGTGTGTGTGTGTGTATATAGGGGACATGTGGCTGCTAGCAGGGGGCATGAGAGGGGCGTGTCTGTCTCCTTGCCATGTGTCTGACACCCAGCATATGATCCTGAAAGAGCATGACGGCACCTTTCACACCCCCACCACACCCTGAGTGACAGATTTAATTGGGTGGGAAAGACAGATACAGAGTGTGTTCTCCAA
The DNA here is from genome assembly GCF_045679555.1 of Salvelinus alpinus. Taxonomy (NCBI): domain Eukaryota; kingdom Metazoa; phylum Chordata; class Actinopteri; order Salmoniformes; family Salmonidae; genus Salvelinus; species Salvelinus alpinus. The sequence goes on along the minus strand of NC_092088.1, from coordinate 81,405,237 downwards.
GGAATAGCTACTAGTACTGAGTCTGTTTTCTCTCATAGCAGTACCATTGACCCTTGGGTGGAATGGGGTGGGACAGTTTTCAACTTAGCAGACGCTCTTACAGGAGCAATTAGGGTTAAGTGCTTTGCTCAAAGGCACATCGGCATATTTTTCACTTAGACAGCTCAGGGATTCAAACCAACAACCTTACGGTTTCAGGCCTAACCTCTATGCTACCTGCCTCCCCACAATGTATGTTAAACTATGTCAAACTGAATTCTGCTCTTAAAGTTCTGAAAGTAGTAAAGTAGTAAAGTAGTTGGGCAAAACTGAAGAAAATATGCACCCTTTTTATACTCATGGTAATCCTTAGGTAATCTCAGTTCATATGATAAAATATGTGCTGCATTTATGGCGATATAGATACAGACGGAAATACAAATGCAGACATGTTCTCCTTGTGCATTCTTCATGATTGCATAAAACATGCAAAGGGTTGGCATCCTGTCATCCGTCACAGCTCCCTTAAATCCAGAGCGGTGAGTGAACACTCTGAGGGTCCATGGTTGGTGCACAGAGAGTCCTTAGCCATTGAGACAAACAAGGCTAACAAACTACAGTTTGACCCACATAGAGTGGGTTCTGAGATGAACCGTCTTCATTCTGATCTCAGCCTGCACTGCCACTGATAGGGCCCTGTCCATAATTGATGATGTCATTTAAATATGCACAAGGAGAAAACAGGCAAGGTGGCAGAGCATGTTTCACCCGCTGTGTCAGTAGCACTTGCTGACACAGAAGTTAGCTCCTCCTTCCCTTTTCATTCCCATAGCAGTTAGCTCCTCCTTCCCTACTCATTACCACAGCAGTTAGCTCCTCCTTCCCTACTCATTACCACAGCAGTTAGCTCCTCCTTCCCTACTCATTACCACAGCAGTGATGAGAACTGAAATAGCAGAGGATGAGAGACACTGAAACTTCCTCTTATAAATTCTGCTCCAACACGATGATAATTTCTCTATAATTGGCAAGACTGTGAATTATTGTAAATTACTACTGTTCACATATGCTCTTTCTTTGTTTAAGGTGCAGTCAATGTGTTGATCTGACTGAAGGAGTGATGTCTACAAGGGGATTTACGTGAAGGAGTGATGTCAATGAGGGGATTTCTGTGAAGGAGTGATGTCTATGAGGAGGTTTCTGTGAAGGAGTGATGTCTATGAGGAGGTTTCTGTGAAGGAGTGATGTCTATGAGGATGTTTCTGTGAAGGAGTGATGTCTATGAGGAGGTTTCTGTGAAGGAGTGATGTCTACGAGGAGGTTTCTGTGAAGGAGTGATGTCTATGAGGGGGGGTTCTGTGAAGGAGTGATGTCTATGAGGGGGTTTATGTAAAGGAGTGATGTCTATGAGGGGGTTTATGTGAAGGAGTGATGTCTATGAGGAGGTTTCTGTGAAGGAGTGATGTCTATGAGGAGGTTTCTGTGAAGGAGTGATGTCTATGGGGGGGTTTCTGTGAAGGAGTGATGTCTATGAGGGGGTTTATGTAAAGGAGTGATGTCTATGAGGGGGTTTATGTGAAGGAGTGATGTCTATGAGGGGGTTTATGTGAAGGAGTGATGTCTATGGGGGGGGGGGGGTATGTGAAGGAGTGATGCTATGAGGAGGCTCATGTGAAGGAGTGATGTCTATGGGGGGGTTATGTGAAGGAGTGGTGTCTATGGGGGGGGGGGGGTTATGTGAAGGAGTGATGCTATGAGGAGGTTTATGTGAAGGAGTGATGTCTATGGGGGGGGGGGGGTTATGTGAAGGAGTGACGTCTATGAGGACGTTCATGTGAAGAGGTGATGTCCATGAGGAGGTTTATGTGAAGGAGTCATGTCTTCGAGGAGGTTTATGTGAAGGAGTGATGTCTACGGGGGGGGGGGGGTTATGTGAAGGAGTGATGTCTACGGGGAGGTTTATGTGAAGGAGTGATGTCTACGGGGAGGTTTATGTGAAGGAGTGATGCTATGAGGAGGTTTATGTGAAGGAGTGATGTCTATGAGGTGGTTTCTGTGAAGGAGTGATGTCTATGAGGACGTTCATGTGTAAGAGGTGATGTCCATGAGGAGGTTTATGTGAAGGAGTCATGTCTTCGAGGAGGTTTATGTGAAGGAGTGATGTCTACGGGGGGGGGGGGGTTATGTGAAGGAGTGATGTCTACGGGGAGGTTTATGTGAAGGAGTGATGTCTACGGGGAGGTTTATGTGAAGGAGTGATGCTATGAGGAGGTTTATGTGAAGGAGTGATGTCTATGAGGTGGTTTCTGTGAAGGAGTGATGTCTATGAGGACGTTCATGTGTAAGAGGTGATGTCCATGAGGAGGTTTATGTGAAGGAGTCATGTCTTCGAGGAGGTTTATGTGAAGGAATGACGTCAATGAGGAGGTTTATGTGAATAATTAATGTCAATGAGGGGGTTTATGTGAATAATTGATGTCTATGAGAGGGTATATGTGAAGGAGTGATGTCTGTGGGGTGTTTATGTGATGGAGTGATGTGTATGAGGGGGTTTATGTGAAGGAGTGATGTCTGTGGGGGGATTTCTGTGAAAGAGTGATGTCTGTGGGGGGATTTCTGTGAAAGAGGGATGTCTATGAGGGGGTTTATGTGAAGGAGTGATGTGTATGAGTGGGTTTCTGTGAAGGAGGGATGACTATGACGGGGTGTACCAACTTTTACTGTGGATGTGAACATGTACAGGTATTTCAGTAGAGGGTTATACCAATTTGATGGAGTTTTCCATGTGTCTAAATGAACCTGCGTGTGTGTGTGTGTGTGTGTGTGTGTGTGTGTGTGTGTGTGTGTGTGTGTGTGTGTGTGTGTGTGTGTGTGTGTGTGTGTGTGTGTGTGTGTGTGTGTGTGTGTGTGTGTGTGTGTGTGTGTGTGTGTGTGTGTGTGTGTGTGTGTGTGTGTGAGTGCGGCCTTGTGTGGCGGCGGTGCATAGCTGCGATCATAGCTGTGATATAACAGCTGCTGACAGGCAGGTTTGAGGGCCCTCTCTGGGGTCCTTGCCCAGTGCGGAGGGCGGATGCTGGACCACTAAATGCTGAATTATGCCAGAACTGCTTCCTGTCCCGCTGAGCTCCCAATTAGCACACACTCCACTAGAGCGGGCGCCCTCCACCGCTACCACAAACTGCCTCCGGACTCTCTAATACCCAGAGACAGGCTCACCAGACAGGTCAGTAGTCTGATCTGTTACCTTCTACATTTAACATGAGCCTGCTACATTTAACAATAGCCTGCTACA